>NC_056739.1:822378598-822543598 GCF_019279795.1 Protopterus annectens
TACCCAAGATACTTTTGGTCTTTCAAAAATCAGTTGCTTAACCCTGGATGCACTACCCAACACATACCTTCTCCTTTCTCTTGCCAGTCACAATCAGATGGGAGCCTCTGTGGATCTTTTCTTCCCCCACTCCATCCAATCTATCCAATATCTACTCAATAGCTCTACCCTCACTACAGCACAATCCCCATCACAACTCAACAACCACCCCATCTCCTTCTTAATTAAACCAGTCCCCACAGCTACCATCAAAAGACATCTGCTCAGCTAAAACCTACTACCCATAGCACTGACAACGGGACAGCCAAATGTGTTAAAACCGCAGGTGAGGCATTATCCTTTCTTGTTTCAATCTTAATTAATCACCTCGTCCAAGAATTCTACATCCTACTACTTTGGAGAAAACTCTTACATCTTATCTCTACACAGCAGAGGCAACTCTGCTAAACTCCTCAACTAGCCATCTTTTCCCCATTATCCAGAATTTTCAAAAAAATAACATATATTTAAAGCTGCTAAGCCATATCATTAACAATTCTCTTCTGTCCTTTTCACAGCTTCATCAACACAGTTAATTTAAACAGAAATACAGGCAACCTGATATCAGCTTGTTTCCTTGACTTATCAAAAGCTTTTGACACTGTGTCCCAGTACAAACTCTTACACAAACTCTTATACTTAGGCCTGAATAACTCAAATCTCACCTGGCTTCACAGCTATCTCAGCAACAGATCACAAACAATGAAACCTTTCTTGTAGTATCTGTAGTTGCTCCCCAAGGATCCATTACCAGCCCTGTACTGTTTAACATATTCACCAGTGACCTCCACAATGCAAGCTAACAAGTCACCATTATATAAAATGCTGATTATTCCATGCAGACCTGTACTACCAAGAGCCTAACCAAACTGCAATAACTTACCCAGGAACCATTTACCTCAGTTGAATATTTGCTAAATAACTCACAGGTACTACTCCTAAGAGCAAATGTATTCCCCATAACTTCATCCAACAGTACAAAGACTGAACTTATACCCCGTGCAAAATTATTAATGGTGTACATAGATGAGCACTTGAAATGTGACTGTTACATTTAGCACATTGCTAAAAAAACACACTAAATGTTAAGCTCCTTATATAGGGCCAAGCCTTACCGCTGTGACCCAGCCAGAAAAAATATCATCTCAATCTTCCTTCTTCCTACACTGCTCATTAATCTTATAACTCCAAAATATTTGAAACTGTCTCAAAATGTTCCACAACACTGAGCTGTCCTTTTCCAGTTTTATCAGGTGCAAATAAAGCTGACTTTTCTTGAGTTAGTCTTTTGCCATGCAATGGTCTGAAAGCATAACTTGCAATTGAAATTCTGCTTGAAATATTTAAAGCTGTGATGTCACTAACTCACATGAAAGCACTTCTGCATCTGTAAGTGTACTATACTTGTTTTAACTCTAAAAATAATCTGCATAATTGCACATCTATTTCTGTACTATGTACAAGTCCTAACTCTAAAGAATTATTTTTTTTAGGTAACTTAAACAAATTTACATAAATTCAATTAATGCACTGTTCTTGTGCTGAATAATCTATGCAGTTAATGACATTTTATCCTTATTTAAAGAAACATTGAAAAAAAACAGTAATTTGGTTCACATGCTTTTATGGTCTCCACTTCTGGCTTTTCTATTGATAATCTATTAGTCTTGATACTTGACTTGTGCACCACAACTCTTGCCAAGTTTAAGTGTTACTTTGCATTGTCCCATCCCAATCACTGCTGAAGTAGAGTAAAAGCCACCCTAGTGTCCTTTATTGTCCATTTTCTCATACAATAATTTGGCTTCCAGACCCCCTCCTTTCATATGACAAGACTATGTGCAGAATGTATTGAACCTTTAATAAACTTGTAACTGCAATTTTATTTTCCTAATTCAAACAGCAGTTTCTGTGACAAACTTTTCCCTCCAGTATGATATCTGTAAAAATACAAACAAAGTTAGTATCAGGTTATTAAAATGACATTTGCAGCTTCAACAATTATAAACCAGTCTAGATGTCTTTAGCATTTCTCCGACTTTAACTATATATATATATATATATATATATATATATATATATATATATATACATATATATATATATATATATATATATATATATATATACATATACACACACACACACACACACACACACACACACACACACACACACACACACTCACGCACACACACATACACACACACACATTTTTTTCTTCCTGAAATAAACCTATGTTTGATTGTTCTTTAACCAAACTGATAATCTGATAGTGTTCTATACTGAAATAGAAAGGCTATAATTTCATTACTGAATCAAACGGAAAACTCAGTGACATTTTTCTCCCTGTCATTAATGCAAATGAAACTAAAGTAATAATCTCAGACTGTACTAATTCTTCAGCATTTCTTGCATTTCTGCACCTTTATAAAATTAATCTTAACTGCTGAATTCTTTTTAATGCATGTCTGACTACGTTTACTTTGTGACCCTCAGACCATAATTTATACAAAATAATTTCTTCACTTAATTTGCAGTTATTTCTGCCCACTGCCTTAAATGTTCCTGATCTTTCAGCTATCATTTAACTCTTTCATTTCTGAAAGGTGCAAGTGTTTATCTTCATTGTCTACAGTTTTTCCTTGAAGTCCAAATTCCCAGATAAATAGTAAGAATTGTTACTGCATAAAAACTGTCACTAATAATATTTGAACTGTTCTTTACCATACTGTTTTATAGTATACTGTATTGTCTTTAATTCAGCTTGCTGAGCTGACCTGTAATTTGATAACTTAATCACATAAGTCCATGCCTCTGGAATACCCTGGTAAGTTGCAATTTCTACAAGAAATGTATAAAATCTGGAACCATTTATATATGCACATTTACTACTAGCATTGAACTGAATTGATTTTGGATCTGTACTTGTCTGTCCTTTAGAGTAAATTGCATTGCAGTCCTTCCTTACATGAGATCTGAAGCTGTGACTGCACTGACAATATTTAGCCTTCACTCATTTCTTGCATGGGATCTGAACCCTTAACTGTACTATCACTTTTAAAATGTAACATTGACTTTAACTTCTACACTGCAAAACCAGTAAAACATAATTTGATATATGTCTGTCTGTATCATGTTATCATATATGCATTGCAGCACTTTTTTACCACAATATAATGTTCTTAACACTCATGGCAGTCTGCTGAAACAAAACAGTGGCAAAAAAATCATCTGCCAGATCTGTAACTGTAAAGCATTTATTCTGCAGATTTAACTTGACTTTCATATCTGGTGTACCATACACAACATGTGATACTAGAACTGTGTGTGTATTTACTGATTTTAAATCTAGAAAAAGAAGAAATTGATGAAGATGATGAATTAGGGGGATAATTCAAGAAATAAGAAAAGAATGGGATTTTGGACACAGATCCTTAAAGAAAATAACAACAGTCATATACAATATTATGGAGATATTACACAGACGTCCGAATGGAGAGATGATAAATCAGCAAGCAAAGGAGAATAGTATTGTTGGAATTGAATTCATCCTCAAATCTTGGTGAGTACCTTCACGAGGTGGACCCTGTTTTTCACAAAATCTCACCAAGATGAAACTGATATATAGATTGTATTTTATATAGCATATGTCATGGACAAAAGTAGGTTAAAAAATAAAAAAGATAGCTGTGTACACAAGACCCAAGATTAAAAAGTGTCCAATCCTGAAAAAAATGACAATGTAGAAACCTCAAGACATGGCAACATTCCTACAATGGGGACAGGCCCAGGGGGAGGATGGCCTCCCTGTTGTAGAAGGAAGTTGTAGTCCACAAAAATCACAAAAACAGGCCGAAAAAGAGCCATACAGATGCTATTGATCATAAGAAAGAAAATATGTATTGTTACTATTATGCAAGACACCCAAAATTTCCAGAGAGAAGATATACAGAAAGGTTAAGAGAGAAATTGGAGGAAAGAAAAATACTTCCACAAGAAAAACTGTCAGAGGCTTAAAATGCAAATTTATGTTTATTAATAGAACAAATCCATGAAAAACACTATATAGACCAGGAAACCTTAGGCTGTTTGGAAAAAGAAATGGACTGAGGAAGTGTGAAAATATAAAGAATAAACTCTAAAGACTTTTGAAAGGTATAAAAAAGAAATATGGACATGGGAAAAAAAGAGATTTAATATGATGCAATATTTATGCAAAGGAGAAAGCAACAGAAAATTAGTAAAGTAGAAGTTAAAAAAATAGAAGCTGAAGTTACTGAATATTTGCAGAGTGCAGTATTTAGTGTAGAAAGTCTAACAGAGGTTATATCAAAGCATGATGGTAAAACAAGTCCCCAAAGTAAGGAAAAACAGGAGGAGCAGGAGACATCTGAAAAAGAAATATGGACATGGGGAAAAAGAGATTTAATATGGTGCAATTTTTGTGCAAAGGTGAAAGCAAAACTAATCAATACAAAAAGTGCAGCATCAAAAATATTTGAAGAGAAATACAAACTAGGCATCTGCACATAGAAAATTTTACAATCCAAAAAAAAAAAGAAAACAAAGAGGAAAGGTAGAAAAGAGGATCAGTAATGGAAAAGTTAAAGAAATAGAAACCGAGGTTATGGATTACTGTGAGGTGAAGGATTTAGTGCAGAAAATTTAACTCTGATAACATCACAACAGGATAGAACAATGGACACCCAAATTAATGAGAAAACAGTGGCGTGGGAAGCATCTGATCAGTTGCCATATGATGATACTTTGGAGCCTTCTATAGGAGACCAGTACAAATGTCCAGCTGGAGTTGGACAGCAATAGAAGGAACAGGAAACTGTTGCAACTCTGACACAGTCAATGTTATGGAGTGATACACCAGTGAGTTCCCATACGAAACAGCAACGAATGACACAGGATGAGAATGTGGCAGAGGAAGATGCTCTGGACCTTTCTATAGAATGCCCGCAGGAAATGTAGAACAAACAATGTACCCTCAGTTCAGAAGAAAATAATTTAAGAGAACAGTTACTTGATTTAATAGAGATGGACAGATATATTAAGATCAATGAAAGAAATAGACTACAAAAGGTCAATGAAACCCAAAAGGTTAGAAGTTTGATAAAACAAATGAACACAGTAATTAGGACTATCCATAGAGATTCATGTGATATAACAGAAGTAAATAATATATTTTACTGGGCAGATAAATCAATAACAGATAAAGTGTTACCACGAGAACACGGGGTAGTAAGGGAATGGGAGGGGAGAAACAGAATGCTGTCATTTAACTACTGAATAGAGAAATCTATAAAGCAATTAAGACAAGTGTCACTGTTAGAAGAATATAAAAGAGGGAACAGATCAACAAAAATACTCAAAAAGACAGACATGATAAAAGCAGTATGCAGTATTATAAGAGATCAGGATCTATTGTGCACTATTGCAAATAATAAACTAAAAATATCAGCACAGGCAGAAAAACGTAGAAGATACACAGATAAATATAAAGGAAAAAGTACAAAATAAGCAATTTATTGATGACCCAAAAAAGTTTTATAGAGAATTGGGAAACAAGGCAAAAGGAATTGAAACACCACCAAAAAAGAATTAACAGATACATTTTGGAGAAGCATCTATGAAGATCCTATGGAACTTAACAAAGATGCTAAATGGACAGAAGAAGTAAAAGAAAGAATAAGAAGTTCAAATGTACAGGATATGAAATGGGATGAAGTAGTGACCAGAGAGATTGAAACAAAGTTAGGAAAGGCTCCTAATTGGAAAACCCCAGTCCCAGATGCAGTACCTAACTTCTGGCTAAAAGTATTGACATCTTTACATGAAGATTTAGCCATGAGTCAGAACTATTTATATGCACGCCCTGACCAGACATCATCCTGGTTAACAATAGGAAAACCAATACTCCAACTTAAGAGTGAACCTGCAAGCTATCCTAAATACTATAGACCAATAACTTCCCTTCCGATGACACAAAAACTATACACTGGAATTGATGCCGACAGAGTTTATAGTCATTTAAAAAAAAAACTCAATCATGGCAATAGAACAAAAGGGTAATAAAAGAAAGTCATATGGAACAAAGGATCATTTGTTGTTAAATAAAGTCATAATGTAGAACTGTAAAAATGGGAAGAATCTAAGTATGGCATAGACAGACTATAAAAAAGCATTTGACAGTATCCCTCATTTATGGATAAAAGAGTATTTAAAATATATAAAATACAGCCTACATTGATTGATTACATTACAGCAACCATGAAACAGTGGCAAACCACTTTGCAGTTAAGCCATGATAAAGGACAAATTATTATTTCAGGGATAAAAATTCAAAAGGGGAATTCCAGGGTGACTCTCTGTCACCGCTGTTCTTTTGTCTTGCCCTTAACCCATTTAACTGTCTACTTAACAGATTAGGTCATGACTATAATTTGACTTCCAGAAAACAACAAACTGTAAGGACTTCTCATCTTCCTTTTGTAGACGATTTAAAACTGTATAGATGAGGAACTGAAAGCACAACTGCAAGTAGTCAAAACTTTTTCAGATGATATAAGAATGTCATTTGGTCGTGATAAATGTGCAAAAGCAACCTTTAAAGCAGGAAAGCTGCAGCACCAAGAAAACATCAGTTTGGGGCAGGAATGTGATATAAAAGAACTTGAGCATGAGGGAGTATTTAAATATTTGGGAACTGATAAAGGATCAACAATAAAACATGAACAAATGTGAATAAAACATAGTACGGGATATTTTAGAAGACTAAAATTAATACAAAAAACAGTGTTGACATCTAGGAACAAAGTCCAAGCTATAAACCAATTTGCTCTTCCTGTCCTAACTTATAGTTTTGGAGTGATTGACTGGCCCCAAAAGGTGTTGGATAGGTTGGACAGGAAAATAAGAAGGATGCTTCATATGTGCTTTTTTCTGTCTCTCAAGCATTTGATGATTTATAAAAATCAGTGCATACCAAGACTATATATTCCCTGCTCTGAAGGAGGTATGGGCCTCCTCAAAATTGATTACATGTATAGATCTGCAATCATGGGACTGCATACATATCTGCTGACCTCACAAGACCCAAATGTAGTGAAAGTTCTGAAACATGAGAATACGTCTAAGGTGACTTCCCTGTTTAGTTTAGCAAAAGCATATCTGCATCAAGCGGAAATGGAAATCAAACCAGAAACAGATACAAATCAGGCAGCAAATGAGTGTGCCAAAAAACAAAAGAAAGAATATAAGGTGAAGAATCAGATAAGAAGGCAAGAAATGTGGAGAATGTATAAATATAGTTGCAAGTATAGAAAATTCTTGGAACAATTTCATATTGACCAGGATCGAACACAGGAATGGTTAAGGAGAGGTGAATTTAAACTAAAAGACAAAAGGTTAATATTGGCAACCCAAGATAGTGGACTATGAACACATTGAGTTACAAAGTCCATTGAACATGTGGGAGAAACAGACAAATGTAGGTTTTGTAAAACAGAATTGGAAACAGTCGCACATCTTGTTACTGGATGTGATATACTAATAGCAAAACTATATAATGAAAGGCATATTAATGTGGCAAGAATGTTGCATTGGGGATTGTGTAAACATTATAATATTGAGGTAGCTGAAAAACACTGGAAACATGAGCCACAAAGCATTATAGGAAATTATGAAGTTTATATCACATGGGATCACCCATTACCAACAGTTTAAAAACAGAAGCCAGAAAAACAGAGCAGTAGTCCATAAAAAGAAGAAAAGTCCCAAAAATACCAGTATTTGTTGGCAGAAACAAGGTCATTGTGGGAGAAGGATACCCAGACAGTTCCAATAGTAGTAGGAGCAACGTATCTTATGAAAAAAAGAATTTACAATCATATTTAGATATGTTACAGATACAAGTACCTCCACATGAAATGCAGAAGGTGTCATTACTGGACACATTGTGGGTGCTGCGAAGAGCACTTTTGACTAACATCAATGACTGAAACAATACTATTTTCATGAACTTTAATCATACTTTAACTTAGGAATGGGGTCCATTCCTGTCATGGTATTAGAAACCCAAAAGACTTGGAGAAATTAAAAAATCAGAAACAATATTATATTCATAAAGCAGCAAAAAGTTTACTAAGAACTATGCCAACATGAGGATGGACAGCAAAGATTCTACCTATAAGGATGACTGCAATTAGGGATAGAGATAATAGACAAGAGGGGGCTGGAACTTAGTTATTTATTTATTTTACATTTATTGACCGGGATAGTCTGACTAGACACATGTCCATTTTCAGCGGAGGCCTGGGCAGAAAAGCTCCAAACTACAACTATACTTAACAGTTAGTATGAAATACAGAAATATAATGTATTGCTTAGCACACATAGCAAATGTTAGCACAGTAAAGAAAAACTCAGATAACAAAGTTTAACAGCAGTTACAACATAATACAGTGCCAAAGGCAGTGCTTGGTCTGCTCAGGGCAAAATATCACAGTAAGGAATAAAATACAGTAACTTATTTAAATGTATATTCAGATAAACTTAAATAGGTAGGGATATTCATGACAGATAGAAATAGGCTTTTGAATCATATAGTACATAGTACCAAAAGGAAGGAATGTGGGAAAATACAGATATTAGTTTGTAAATAGTTATTCATTCTGGGGAGTCACAGGAGCAGGACCAGTTGTCCATCAAGTGTTTTTTAAATTGTGTGGTAGAGCTGTTAGTGGTCAGGAATCTAGGTAAAGTATTCCAAGCTTTAGAAATAGAACAGCTAAAGAGGGATCTGCCAGTGTTATTATTGTAGATACTGACATTTAGGAGGTTCTGATTACTAGATCTTAGTGTTATAGTGTTAGTATAAGGTTGGATTACATCCTGTAGTGCTGGGATTTTATCTGGATGGTAGTGTAACTTATGTACAAGTGACAATTGATTGAGTTTAAGAAGGTGAGGCAGCTCTGGCCAGTTTAGTTGCTTAAGTGGTATACATTGATGAGTCCTGTGTGAGGACCCAGAGGCAAACCTGGCAATCTTGTTGTAGCAAGATTCAGGTTTGTTTAGGTCAGCCTTCTGTAGATTAGTGAGAATAGGGGAGGCATAGAGGAGGGTAGACAAGAGATGTGTTCTAGCAATTGTGTTGTTTGTGTGCTTAGTGAGAAAGTATTTGTTGCGATAGAGGAGGCCTCATTTTTGTGGACTTTCTTGATGGTTTGGGATATGTGGATCTCAAATCTCAGGTTATTATCTATTTCTACACCTAGTTAGTTTTGTGTGGGTGGTAGGGGTGATCTTGGTGTTGTTGTTGGACAGTAAGATAAATTTGTCATTTGAGGGTGGAGATCTACATGGACTAAAAAGAAGTTTTGTTTTGTTTGGGTTGAGAATTAGATGGAAGTTCTTGAACCAGGTTTCAGCAACTGAGAAACAGTTTTGGGTTAGGGAGTGAAGGTCATTTAGTGTGGGAGCACTGCATATGAGGGAGGTTTCACCTGCATATTCCACTGCAGAGGCATGAGGTATGGAGGAGGAGAGCTGGTTAGTGAATAAGGAGAAGAGTAATGCGCTAAGGATAGATCCCTGTGAGACTCCTAAGGATACTGGTAGATAAGTAGACAGTTGGTTTTGCCATTGCACTGCTTGTTGCCATCCTAATAGGCAGCTATTAAACCATGAGATTGAGGAGGGACTGATATTAAGGGTGGATAGTGTGTTATGAAGCATATTATGGTTGACCATATCAAAAGCCTTTCATAGATCCAAAAATACTGAAGAAACATAATGCCAAATGTTTCTGTGCTGGTTAACTGTGCTGGTAAAGGACACTAATGCAGTGGTAGTACTGTGGGAGGGTCAGGAGCCATGCTGAAATTCAGATAGCATATTGTAATTGAGGAGGTAGTGCATTAATTGGGTGTGATCAACTCTTTCTAATATTTTTGATAATGGTGATAGAATAGCTATGGGACGGCAGTTATTGAGTTCTATGGAGTTACCTTCTTTGTGGAGTGGAATTATATGGGAGCTTTTCTAGATGGTGGGTACCCTACACTCAGTTATGGATCTGTTAATGAGGATAGTGACAGGGTATGCTATAGCCTCTGAGGCTAACTGGAGGAATTCTGCTGGTAGAGTGTCATCAGCTAGGATGGTAGGTTGAAATTTATGGAGGAGTTTTGAAATAGTTTTGATAGACACTGGATGCAAGTTAAAATTGGGGTTATTATCCTGTTTGTTAGTATGTATTTTGGAGGGTGCTGGGATAGGGAAGTTAGCATTATTTTGGGTATCAGCAAGGGCCTGAACTGTTTTGGTGAAATATGTATTAAACTGAGTGGGAATATTATTTTGGTTGTTTGGGATTGCTGGGGTTGTTGAAGTGGCTCTTACTGGTTTAAGATTAGAGGTTACTGTGGCCCAGAATTTTTGTGGGCTGTATGCATACTTATCTTGAATGTTTTGGTAGTAATTAACTTTGTCCAATTTGGTTAGTTTCTTGGCTTTATTCTGGAGTTCTAGGTACTTTTGTTTTGAAGTTTGGGTTTTGTATTTGTGGAATTGTATCCACGCTTTGTCCCTTTCTTTGAGAATGGTGTTAGTTTCTTTAGTTAGCCACTGGGCATAATGTGTCTTTATTCTAATAGTTCTGTTGGGTGCATGCAGGTTTAATATTTGTAAGAAGGTTGAGTTAAAGTAGTGGACTGCTTCATCAAGCGTTAGTTGTGTCAATGGTTTCCAGTTACAGCATTTTAGGGAGGAAATAAAATTATCAAAATTAAAGTTTTTTTGTTCCTAACAACTCTGAAGGATGATTGATTTACATGGTGAGTTCTGGCACTTATCGGGTAGATTAGTTGATGATCACTCAGACTGTAAGGAAGGCAGCCTGACTGGGAACAAAGGGAGGGATTGGATGTAAGGATCCAATCCAGTATGGACTAGCTCTTAGATGCTTTGTCTGTTCTAGTGGGGCATTGGATCAGTTGGGTGAACCCATGGAAGTTAATGTGGGTAGAAGGATTGCTGTTGGAGCAGTTGAGACAATCTATGTTAAAGTCACCAAGTACCACAGTTTCCTGAGGTAGGGAGTTAGAGATTAATTCCAAAAGGTTTTCCATGGTGGTGGTGTTATTACCTGGAGATATATATCCACCTATGATATTAATGTGTTTGTGTGGGTTTAGTTTTAATTTTGTGAGGATGAGCTCTGCATTATCAGTGTCAAGAATATCAATATCAAGTTGTTCAGGGATGAGATGATTTTTGAATAGTATGGCTACCCCCACCTTTTTTGGTCACCCTGTCTTTTCTTATGATATTGTACCCAAGTGCTGAAATCTCATCATTTTTGTTGTCTGGTTTTAGCCATGTTTCAGTAAGTATTACAATCTCAGGTTTATATAGGGCCAGAAGTGCATAGAGGTCATGGACTTTAGGATACTCTTGATGTTCAGGTTAAGAAAAAGGAGAGATGACCTTTGTCTATGGAGTAGATTGTTGGGTTTAGATAGATTAAGGTTGCTTGGAGTATTAGGACCAGGATTGGGGTGAATGTCGCTGCAGCATGTTAGTTGGTGAAGTAAATGTAGGTAGAGTTTGTTAAGCTTATGTATTCATTTGGAGTATCTTGGGGGGTAGTGGGATTTACAAATAAGAGGTAGCAAGTGGTGGAGGTGAGAGTCAATATGGGAGGGGCTAAGAAGGCTATGTGAGAGTGTAGTGGATTTATATGAGAGCTAGTTGCACCTATTTGCCAAGGGGGAGAATTGGTGTAATGCAGGTGGGTGTGGTAAGAGGTATAAGTTGAAAGAATAAAGAATGTAGTAATAGTGATGATATAGGTCATAGTTTTTAGTATGTGGATGATTACAGTATGTTTCATTATTCAAGTATTTGGGATATGAGTATATTAAGTAGCTATAGTATTATAAGGGAAGTTGAAGTGGTAAGAATAGATGTAATAAGTTGTGGTGCAATAGGGTAATTTGGTATGTGGGACGTGTTAGGTGGAGGTTGAGGGGTGTGGTCTATAAGTATAAATTTAGTGGATACAGGGGCGGGTGGGAGAGGGGGCAGGGTAGGGGAGCAGAGTGAGCACAAGTGCAGTGAGTGCAAATGGAGTGGGTTGAACCAAGAGACAGAAGGTCTGCAAGTCCTAGAAACAATCAGGAATTACTTCAAGCACAGGTATTGTCTAAGATGGCCTATTAATTTGGTAATACCTCATGTGTTGCTTGCAGGAGAAAAATAGTTTTTGTTTTTAGAGCCTCACTGTATCAAGAGACTTAAAGCCCACTTTTGGTTAGAAAATAAATAAAATATATAATAATTATAGATACTGGGGGAAGGGAAAGCTAAGGTATCCCAGGAGTGTGTATGCTTTGCAAGTTCTGTTGAACAAAATACACTTTGGAATGTGGCATTTGCCGACTCCGGGTCTGGAATCTGGGTCGGGAGGGTGAGGTAGCTTTTAATGCTAATCAGCAGTTGCAGTACAGGGGAACCCCACAGAAAACAACTGCATTTGGGCTGGGAAGAATAATAAAGGAGAGATAGTTTAGGTAATAATACAATTGCTAAGCAAGAAGAGATTGGTAAAAATAGAGCACTGCAAAATTAAACCCTTACCCAAACCATTAAACTCTTACCTTACCCAAGGAAGCTGGCAACGTAACCGAGGTTTTGGGAGCAAATAATTTGAGAAGGAAATATAACAGAAGGGGAAAAGAACAAGAACACATTTGGATTGCAGGCTAGCAATTGTCTTCCCTATCAGGGATTTATATCAGAATATAGACAAAGAGAAAGGGATAGAAGAATCCTTAATAAAAGACCTGCACTTGTTGAGTTTTAACTGAATCTAGAAGAAAGGCTGCTCTTTAAAAAAAAGGATAATTAGTAGGGCATATAAAATATTGCATGATAACTATATAAATCAATCTGAGGAGGTCTGAAAATATTAGGAAGAGAGATTAGAGTTGCAATTTACAAAGAAACAATGGAAGGACATATGTATGGCTCCTAAATATGCAGCAAAGTCTACCCTGAGGTAGATGCCAAATGTTGGGAGTTGTGATGGGGAAGAAAGAGGTAACTGGGAACATATGTTTTGGGAGTGCAACAAGTTTAAAGACTTTAAAAATTCCTTACAGGGTACTCTGCTAGGAATACTGGTCATTGTACACTTTTCCATGCAAAAATCCTAAATTTTCTAGATTTTGTTGCATATTTGTGATACATACATATATCCCCCATTGTTTCTTTGTGAATTTCTCATCCAGTCTCTCTTTGAAATCCTTTCTACCCTCCTCTGATTGATTTTTATAGTTATCATGCAATATTTTATATGCTGTACTGATTATTTCTTTTTTAATGTCAGCTTCTGTTATAGATTCTACTAAAAGCTCTACCAGTGCTGGTCTATAATTTAGGACCCTGCTATTTCTTTCTCTTTGCTGGGGAAGGCAATCTCTAACCTGCAGTCCAGATAAATTATTGGTGTCTTCCCGTTCTATTATTTTTCCCTCTCTAGTTATTTGCTCGCAATATCTCGGTTCATTTGCCAGTTTTCTCCAATAAATTCCATCCCCCTCCTGTCTATTGTCCATAACCCAATCTCTTTCCTCTATTCCTGTGTTGGCTTAGTTCTTAGAATACTTTCTGCTTCTTTATGAATATAATATTCTGTATGATTATTGTTAGTCTCCTTAAAGATATGTATCCAAAATCCCAGTCTATTCTTGTTTCTTGATCTTTCCCCCCTGTTTCATCATCATCCCTTTCCACTTTGAATTATAGGTCTCTGCTTGTGTTATGTATAGGAGCCTTAACTGTGTAGCTCTGAAATACCCCTTCCAATTGGGTAATCCCAGTCCACCTTATTCTATTGGAAAAATCAGCGTATCCCACTTGACTCTTGCAGTCTCCCCAGATAAAATCATTCGGCTCTTTATTAATTGCTATCCACAACTTCTCCTCTGGTTGATAAATATATGCCTGACCTGTGTATAAGACTAAAGGGACTAACAGCATTTTAACTGCTTGTATCTTACTATCTATATCCATATAACAGATCTTCCAATTTCTCAGTTTTTGTATTAACTTTTGTTTAGTCGCTTCCCACATACCCTTAGCTGCCACGCTAGAATAATTTTTAATCCATGCCCATATTTCATTTTATCATGTCTCCATAAATATGGATATTGCAGAACCAATTCAAGTGTGTGTACATAATGTACCGCTATTGCCTTTAGTTTAACTTCATTAATTTTGTATCCCAAAAAGATTTGAAACTGTCTGAAAATGTTCCACAACACTGTAATGTCCTTTTCTGGTTTTGTCAGGTATAAAATAGTATAATCTGCAAATAGAGCCAGCTTTTCTTGACTACCATACTAATTATATCCTTGAATTTCTGAGTCCCTTATTTTCTTTGCCAATGGTTCTAAATATAATGCAAATAACAAAGGGGAAAGAGGACACTCCTGCCTAGGTTCTTCTGCTCAAGCCTAGAGTTATTATCAAAAAACAGTGGTTTAACAGCAATCTTTCTAAGCTCATGCATATTATTGAGAAAATCCTTTATTTCTCACTTAGCACTCTGCAATTGCTCCTCTTCTTGTTCTGTGAGATTCCCTCTCTTCTGCAATACTTTAAACATTTCTCATTCCCTCTAAATAATTCTTGTTACTTCTTAACCATATATCTCTTTCTTTTACTTCCACCCTATTTTAAATTCTACTTAAATTTTATCCCACTCCCTAGCTATATTTTCAGAAGATATTTCTATTGTCTTTAATATCTCCTGAATAATTTCCACTACCCATTCCTTAAATTTCTCTCTTTTCAACAGATAGGTGGGAAAGTGCCAGTGTCTCATTTTTATTTCATTACCCTGCATTTTGTTTTAGTTATTATTGGTGCATGATCTGAAATGGTTATTGGGTACATATTAAAACTTTCAATGAAATGCACATGTTCCTGTGAAATGTAAATTCTGTCTAGCCTAGCCCAGTTTTTGTATCTTAGGGAATAATATGAAAATTCACTCCAAACTCCTACTACTAACTTTCATGCCAAATATTTTCATAAATGTCTTCAAAAATCTAACTTCCTTTGTTATATTTTACCTTCTGGGCCCCCCCCCACCCCCACCCCAGACACATCCTCACTACTTCAAATCAAATTCCAGTCCACACCTATAAGTAATATTCCCTGCTGAAAATTGATCATTTCTCCCAGAATTTTCTTAAGCTCCATTATAGCGGTTTTAAGTGGAATATAAATGCATGTCAGTGTAATCCTCATCCCTTGCCAGTAGCCCCTCAGTACTAGAAATCTACCATTATTATCTTTTTTTATCCTCTTCTGTCACTTTTGGAGCTTCTCTTGCAATTAATATAAGTACTCCTCTTTTCCTTTGTCCCAGGTTTTCCACTGAATAACCACCCTGAAAACCTTGTTCAGTTCTTTCCAAATGTATGTAGCATAGCTATTTGCACTGTACATTTTTTAATATAGTTCACTATTCTTTTTTTGTATAGATCTGCTGTGAGACCATTAACATTTAACAATAATATAGAATGCATCATTATATTAGAAAGTTATTATTCCCACTCATATTTGTAACAGTGTTTTTGTGAAGTATCTAGTTCCAGCTTTTGTTACATGCACACACTGTTTGGCAAGTTGATCTTTTATGCAGTTGTTTCTTGTCATACCCATTTGAGCTTTTGTCACATCTTACAAAACTTTTCGTTTTATTGAAAGCCTTCAAAAATACACCCCCAATGCACCACTAAAACTTATTAACTTAATACTAACACACAAAACTTGTACATCTTCAAATATTGAAGTTTTAACCTCCTAATAGGAACAATTGTCCAAAACTGACAGCTACATTCACTGACTTGGCTTAACCTTAAAGGAAGGTTATTCATGCTAAGGAGCATGGCACAATCTTTGTTTCTACTAAGTGCTGTCTGGTTTTGTCTTATCTTTAGTGCTCTCACAGAATGGGAAAACACTTGAATGCTTTCAGAAAACATTATCTCCTAGCCATTGAAAGAAAGAAAGAAGTATTCTGCTTTTGTTGCTCTTTATCAGATTGTCTCCATGTAGACTTGAGACCCAGATACAGAGCTGCTGCTACAAGCATTTATTTATTTATTTGTTAGAGGAATGCTTTGTTATATTTAATGTTCCTTTTTATTTAATGGTTTTCTCTTAAAATATGTTACTAGATCAAGCCAAGGGCCTTAATCCAGTTGTTAACCTATTCAAGAATGAGAAAAAGCACATAATTTTTTTGTATCATACTCTTTTGACCAGCCATTTCTTTTTTTTTTTTTTTTTACATTGTAGTGCCTACATTTCTTAAAACTGAACAAGGAGAAAGAGGAAAAAAGGAAAATCACAGGGGCACCCATTTACATTAGTATCCCTCATTACATTTGAAAATAACTGAGAAAACTTTACTATATAGCATGCAGATTATATTATGCACTATAAAAATATTACTAAGTAAAAAATGTTTGTTCTACTTACAGTTAACACATTCACTCCTCTTCCCCTCTCTTAAGTGTTCCTCTAAAGATTAATGACAAGTTGGGCATATGCTTTGGAGTCCCCTACATGTTTAACAAAATATTTCCAGGTTTTCTTGTTCTGTCATGTTTCACAAATATAATTAATGCTTTGCAATTCTAGATTTATTTGTCAATTTCAGAGTTTCTGGTTTTATTCCTATCTCCCAAATCTAGTCTCGGCTTCATTTCCAACATACGCTCTTGATTCTTCTAGTCAGCTCTTGTGCTTTTTTTCTGTATCTCAAGCATTTTCCATTGAAACATGCCACTGGCACAGTCTCTCTGTGGTCTTTATTCCCTTAAGAACAAGAAGCAGAATCTCCTGTTTCACAGCTCACTTTTTGTTGGACAAACTTTTGTTTTTTCTCCTTAGCATGTTCTACATCAAAAATGATTTTGTTCCATCAGAAAAGAATATTCTGAAGATAGCTGGGTACAGCAGTTTGAATCTCACACCTACTTCTCAACATTCACTGATTAGTGGAATAAATGTACTCCTCTTCTGCCTCGTTTACAGCGAGTAATCATTTTACATAAACACTCTACTGTCTCCTAATTTTAATACTTTGTCCTTCTGCCACAGTTTTGTCAGAATCAACTCCTTCTGCTAGTAATATTACATCGTAACTATTAAAGGTCTAGGTTGCATTCTAATGGCCAAGTTTGGAGTACAAACATGATGTGTCCTTTCAATTAACAGCTCCGGCTGTGGAATACCAGTCTAGTTGCTTATTTGTGCTTTCTTGAAATTAATACAATCTGTTCCCTCCAGTTTCTCTGGTACAGCAGAAAATCTCAGGTTTTCCCTATGTTCTCTTTCCTCTAATTCTATTATTTTTTGAAATATTTCTTCTTGAGCAGTCTCATGTTCAGCTAGCCTTTTCTTTATTTTGACCTCTAATTTATGCAGTTTTATCACCTCATCTAAATATCTATTTAATGCTTCTTCCATTTTTTCCAGCCTTTTGTTATTTGAGTTCATATACTCCATCAGTGTTTCATTTATTTTAATCATCTCTGAGTAAATTTGACTTTTTTTTCCTCTAGGTTACTGGAAGACATGTCTTGCACTAAAGCTGGAGCTTGCACTGCTTTTTGCTGAACAGCTTCAGAATTCTTCCCAGACAGTGTTTTTTCCCTCACCTTTTGTGATTGATTTTCTTAAGGTTCTCTGAATTTCTTTTTTTGCTGGCATTCAGATAGTGCAGGGAGGTGCACTTATTAGCCAGTTACTGAAATTCATACAAAAATATGAGTTTACTGCCCTTCTCTTCTGATTTTGCATTTTCACATTGGGAGAGCTGAAATTAACCTGTTATTCAATGTGTAGGCATCTTGGAAGTCCCCAAACATTTCAGTTTTCTTGTATCTTACGTACATTGATCCATAATGCTGTTTGCCTCACAGCAAGAGGTGTTCCTGTTCAATTCACAGCTGGAGTGCTTTCTGTGTGGAGTCTGCATGTCCTCCCCCTGATCAAGTGGCTTCTGAAAGACATATGTGAATGGTCGTGCCTTCGCTGAAGGTTGGGCATCGGGCTGGCAACTCGGCACCATAAAAAAATCTACTGCCAATCATTAGCAGACCAGAGTTCCGCTGAGGCGACCCCTAACCGGGAAAAGCTGAAAAGACAAACAAACAGCTATGTAATTTTTATTTTGCTTATTTGTGGATGCATACATTTGCTTTGTTTTTTATGAGTTTTACTGCATGTTTTTGTGTCAGCCAAGGTTCCCCTCTAAAATGGGCATTGTCCAACAAGACTAACCTAGTAACAAAATGAAGCTGTATTAAATACCAGATGAAGTTGAAAATGTAATTAGAAAATATTAGAAACTTTTGACTATTAATCTTGGTATTAATAACTGTATCCCTTTCTTTCCAACATTTATTAGGAAAAGGGATACAAATTTAAAATAAATGTTTGGGAGGCAGGACTTAATTAAACAACTAGGGACATATAAATATGGATTTTGTAACCAGTGTTCTTATATGATGGATTATTCCTACCAGCAAGGAAATTTAACCTGATGGCCAAAGGACATTACAACTGTAACAGTAAAGGGGTTGTTTATATTGCCATTTGTGAACAATGCCCCAGTTTTTATATAGGTAAGATGGAGAGACCATTAAGGAGACGTGTGTTTGAACATCTATACAACATGGCACAACTATGTGAGAGTAGTAAATTTAAATTTTACATAATAGAACAGGTCACACAGGATCCAAGGGGAGGACCTTGGGAGGCCAGACTTGAGTATAAGGAACTTTTTGGGCAGCTAAAATTGGATGCATCTAGGAACCCAGGGCTAATGAATATTTGAGCATTAATAGTGTGCTCAGATTAAGGGCAGCTAAGTTATAAGTGCTTTTTTTGTAGTTTATCTTTTAGCAGTTATGATATTATTTAGCTAGTTCACAAAATATGAAGTGGTTTTAAACATTCAGGCAACATTGTTCTAGGCATTTTTCATTATTATTCACAAACCATGTAGATTTTTTACAGTTTTTAACTTGATGTTGGATTTTTAACAAAGGTTATGTGTTTTATTATAAATGTGCATTGAATTGTTTCACCCTATGAGGGGTTAAATGGGTGGTTCTTCTTTTATTGAACGAGTTCATTGATTGGCTCAGAATTCATTACATGTATTTTAAAAGTGGTTGTTTTTGTTATGTACTTTGTTCTGATGAAGCTCGGGAGATTCCTGGGAGAAATCACTCAACATTTAATAAAATTACTGTGACATTTCGTGGTCTCTTACTAGGTGCCTAAACTGGATTTTTCATGGCTGATCGTGTTATTGTGGTTTAATTGGTCTTCAAGGTACCATGATAGAGAGAACAGAGCTCACTTCTTCTTTGGTTTGCTCTCAAAATGAAAACAACTTGTTATTGGATAGCTCTCCAGTACCAAGGAGTAAATTCACCTAATTATTGGACTTAGTAACTAAAATTGCTGCTATGCAAGCGACATTATTGAATTCTACTGCCTTTAGTTTTCCTGGTAACCAGCAACAACTCTTTGGACATTGACATAGCCAATCAATGACAACGCAGATGACACAGACGAGAACGGGTAATGCAGGAACTGTTTTGCTTATGCAAATGGCAGAAGTAGCAGATAACTTGCAAAGAGTGACTAACGGCTGCAAGGTGAGGAATGGACTTAATTTCATGAATAATAACTTATCTGAGGACTTTGACTTTGAAAGATGGGCTTGTAAGAGATTTCATTTTATTGAGAAAGAACAGCCCACTACTGAGACATTTTCGGACATGTTGAATGCATTTAAAATAGGCTTTTTTTGTTACGAAATGCACAGATGGAGATAGACTACTTAAATGAATGTATAAATACTAGAAGAGTCCCTAACGGTCTCCGGTTTGTTAAGTATCCAAATAACTTTGAAATTAACAGTCTTTTCCATAAAGAATGTGTTGAATTATTCAACAATTTTGGTATTGAGTTAATGAAGTTTATGGTACGCAACTACGAAAAAAGGAGTGAGGAAATAACAAACGAAGTTAACAGTTTACATAGTAGGATGTTGGCTGACCTTATGTTTGAGTCGAGAAAGCAAAATATTTGAATATTTTTAAAGAAGTTGATTTGCATTTCAATAATGTGTTTAACAGGAAATTAAAGAAAATTAATAGAGATCTGATTGAATATAGGGAGGGAAGGGCATATCCACTACCAAAGGGCCCTGATAAGGTCAATAATATGCATGATTATCATTTGCCAATGAACAATGAGGGGTCTGACGCTGACCAGTGTGAATGTGTACAACCTGAAGTCCCTTTAGACCCCCCCACCCCACCCCCATCAGGAGAAACGAAAGGATTGTACAGAAGCAAGGAACGAACAACAATTGGGGATACAGGAATTTTTACAACAGAGGCAGAAGGAGGGGAGTGGGAAGAGGAAGGAACTACACAACAGTATCATACTACAGGGACAGTTAGTGGAATTGAATGCATGTTTAGAGAAACCAACAAGAGATTGGTAGTTTCAGACTCAGGTATTCAGAATAGTGTTGGAAATGTCCATATCTACAACTACACTGACATAAATATTAATATGGATTATTAAAACTTTTTACAAAAGGTTTTCAATTTGTACCACCTAGGCCATTAAGAACAGTAGACACTCTGGTGGACTTGAAACTTTTTTTACGTAGAGTTAATTTGAATCATTTTCTTAAAGGCACCAAGACAGTTAACACAGGCCTGGTTAGAAATAGCATCTTCAAACCTCCTCTAAACCCAGTATTTCAAATATTTGAGGAACTGGTTGAAAGTGAAATCAGGAAATTGGACACCAGGAAGATTAAAAATCACAACTTCACTAGACAAGACAGTGAATTAGTTAAGATGTTAAAGCAAAGGGATTGTCGTATAATGAAACCTGACAAAGGAGGTGAGGTGGTAATAATGGACATTATAGATTATGAGACAAATATGTTTGACATTTTTAATGATGAAACTAAGTACAATGTAGTGTCAAGGAATGAAATTTTTATTTTTTATTCCAAAATAGATTTTTTTGTCAACAACCATTTTTTTCAAGGTACTATGCATAAGAAACTTTTAGAATTACTTATTGTCCCTAAGCCTAGAAAACCTGTTGTGTTTTGGATTCCAAAAACCCAAAAAAACTTTGAGAGACCGCTGTTTCGACCTATTGTAGCTGGGGCTGGTTCTAAAACAGAACCATTGGCCATCTATATAGATCAATGTCTAAAGAAGGATGTCACATCTTTGAAACACATTTAAAAAGATTCCTGGGACTTTTTAACAAAAGTTATCAAGGACAAATTTGAGGAAGAACTTACACTGGTTACTTTTGATGTTATTGATTTATTTTCTAGCATACCACACGATACCGGTTTGGAGTGGTTTCAAGAAATTCTTGTAGAGTTTGACTATTTGAAAAATGAACAACAGAATTTATACAGAATTTATGGAAACCATTTTAAAGAACATTTATATGTTCTTTAATGGGGAATATTATAAACAAGAGAAGGGTGTAGCAATGGGGGCCACTTGTGCCACCCTTGTATACCAATTTGGTTTTATACTACTAGAAGACACAATGTATTTTCCAGACAGAATGCCATGAAAGAATAGTTCACTATACTAGATTTTTGTATGATGTCTGTTTATTCTAAAAGGGCTCTGAAACAGAATTGCAAGAATTTTTGAATTACATCAATAATAGTACCACTTTTTGAGGTTTACTTACACTGCATCAAAAGAGAAAATTAATTGCCTTGATGTGAGCATTTATAAAGATTATGAGATTATGAATTTTCAGTCCAGAATCTATCATAAAGATACAGTCTCAATTTTTTATTTGCACTACAATAGTGAACACCGCTATTATCAAAAAAGGGGATTATTAAAGGACAGCTCATTAAGGTCTCCAGAATGTGTAGTGATAACAAAAAATTTAAGGAAGAAGTACACTTTATCAAGTATTTATTTATGGAGAGAGGCTATCCTGAGACATTAATAGATCAGTTAACTTCAGAGGTGGTAAAAGGTAGAGAGGGGAAATTTAAACCCATTTTGGGTGACGGGATAAACACAACGAATAGCATGAAAGAGGTAGATGAATCTTATAAACTTGCTTTTATACATACATTTTCTCCCCTTTCAGATGAAGTTGAAAATATAATTAGAAAGTATTGGAATGTTTTGACTATGAATCCTGATATTAATAAATTATCCCTTCTTTTCCACCATTTATTAGGAAAAGGGATACAAATGTAAAAGAAATATTTGAGAGACAGGACTTAATTAAACAACAAATGGACAGAAATAGCAAAGAAATAGGGCCATATAAATGTGGATTTTGTAACCAGTGTTCTTATATGATGGACATAGGAAATTTATTCCTACCAGCAAGGAAATTTAACGTGATGGCCAAAGGACATTACAACTGTAACAGTAAAGGGGTTGTTTATATTGCCATTTGTGAACAATGCCCCATTTTTTATATAGGTAAAACAGAGAGACCATTAAGGAGATGTGTACATGAACATCTATACAACATGGCACAATATGTGAGAGTCTTCTTCTTTCGGCTTTTTCCCAGTCAAGGGTCGCCACAGCGGATCATCTGTCCGCTCATGATTGGCAGTGGAGTTTTACAGTGTTGAGTTGCCAGCCCAGCGCCCAACCCTCCACAGAAGGCACACACATGCACGCACTCACGCCTAGGGCCAATTTAGAGTGTCCAATCCACCTACAGCATGTCTTTGGGATGTGGGAGGAAACTGAAGCATCCAGAGGAAACCCACACGACCACAGGGAGGACATGCAGACTCCGTACAGAAGGTACCCCAGCCGAGGATCAAACCGGAGAACCTCTTGCTGTGAGGTGGCAACGCTAACCGCTGCAACACCGTGGCTGCCCACAATATGTGAGAGTAGTAAATTTAAATTTTACATAATAGAACAGGTTGCACAGGATCCAAGGGGAGGACCTTGGGAGGCCAGACTTGAGTATAAGGAACTTTTTGGGCAGCTAAAATTGGATGCATCTAGGAACCCAGGGCTAAATGAATATTTGAGCATTAATAGTGTGCTCAGATTAAGGGCAGCTAAGTTATAAGTGCTTTTTTTTGTAGTTTATCTTTTAGCAGTTATGATATTATTTAGGTAGTTCACAAAATATGAAGTGGTTTTAAACATTCAGGCAACATTGTTCTAGGCATTTTTCATTACTATTCACAAACCATGTAGATTTTTTACAGTTTTTAACTTGATGTTGGATTTTTAACAAAGGTTATGTGTTTTATTATAAATGTGCATTGAATTGTTTCACCCTATGAGGGGTTAAATGGGTGGTTCTTCTTTTATTGAACGAGTTCATTGATTGGCTCAGAATTCATTACATGTATTTTAAAAGTGGTTGTTTTTGTTATGTACTTTGTTCTGATGAAGCTCGGGAGATTCCTGGGAGAAATCACTCAACATTTAATAAAATTACTGTGACATTTCGTGGTCTCTTACTAGGTGCCTAAACTGGATTTTTCATGGCTGATCGTGTTATTGTGGTTTAATTGGTCTTCAAGGTACCATGATAGAGAGAACAGAGCTCACTTCTTCTTTGGTTTGCTCTCAAAATGAAAACAACTTGTTATTGGATAGCTCTCCAGTACCAAGGAGTAAATTCACCTAATTATTGGACTTAGTAACTAAAATTGCTGCTACGCAAGCGACATTATTGAATTCTACTGCCTTTAGTTTTCCTGGTAACCAGCAACAACTCTTTGGACATTGACATAGCCAATCAATGACAACGCAGATGACACAGACGAGAACGGGTAATGCAGGAACTGTTTTGCTTATGCAAATGGCAGAAATAGCAGATAACTTGCAAAGAGTGACTAACAGCTGCAAGGTGAGGAATGGACTTAATTTCATGAATAATAACTTATCTGAGGACTTTGACTTTGAAAGATGGGCTTGTAAGAGATTTCATTTTATTGAGAAAGAACAGCCCACTACTGAGACATTTTCGGACATGTTGAATGCATTTAAAAATAGGCTTTTTTTGTTACGAAATGCACAGATGGAGATAGACTACTTAAATGAATGTATAAATACTAGAAGAGTCCCTAACGGTCTCCGGTTTGTTAAGTATCCAAATAACTTTGAAATTAACAGTCTTTTCCATAAAGAATGTGTTGAATTATTCAACAATTTTGGTATTGAGTTAATGAAGTTTATGGTACGCAACTACGAAAAAAGGAGTGAGGAAATAACAAACAAAGTTAACAGTTTACATAGTAGGATGTTGGCTGACCTTATGTTTGAGTCGAGAAAGCAAAATATTTGAATATTTTTAAAGAAGTTGATTTGCATTTCAATAATGTGTTTAACAGGAAATTAAAGAAAATTAATAGAGATCTGATTGAATATAGGGAGGGAAGGGCATATCCACTACCAAAGGGCCCTGATAAGGTCAATAATATGCATGATTATCATTTGCCAATGAACAATGAGGGGTCTGACGCTGACCAGTGTGAATGTGTACAACCTGAAGTCCCTTTAGACCCCCCCACCCCACCCCCATCAGGAGAAACGAAAGGATTGTACAGAAGCAAGGAACGAACAACAATTGGGGATACAGGAATTTTTACAACAGAGGCAGAAGGAGGGGAGTGGGAAGAGGAAGGAACTACACGACAGTATCATACTACAGGGACAGTTAGTGGAATTGAATGCATGTTTAGAGAAACCAACAAGAGATTGGTAGTTTCAGACTCAGGTATTCAGAATAGTGTTGGAAATGTCCATATCTACAACTACACTGACATAAATATTAATATGGATTATTAAAACTTTTTACAAAAGGTTTTCAATTTGTACCACCTAGGCCATTAAGAACAGTAGACACTCTGGTGGACTTGAAACTTTTTTTACGTAGAGTTAATTTGAATCATTTTCTTAAAGGCACCAAGACAGTTAACACAGGCCTGGTTAGAAATAGCATCTTCAAACCTCCTTTAAACCCAGTATTTCAAATATTTGAGGAACTGGTTGAAAGTGAAATCAGGAAATTGGACACCAGGAAGATTAAAAATCACAACTTCACTAGACAAGACAGTGAATTAGTTAAGATGTTAAAGCAAAGGGATTGTCGTATAATGAAACCTGACAAAGGAGGTGAGGTGGTAATAATGGACATTATAGATTATGAGACAAATATGTTTGACATTTTTAATGATGAAACTAAGTACAATGTAGTGTCAAGGAATGAAATTTTTATTTTTTATTCCAAAATAGATTTTTTTGTCAACAACCATTTTTTTCAAGGTACTATGCATAAGAAACTTTTAGAATTACTTATTGTCCCTAAGCCTAGAAAACCTGTTGTGTTTTGGATTCCAAAAACCCAAAAAAAACTTTGAGAGACCGCTGTTTCGACCTATTGTAGCTGGGGCTGGTTCTAAAACAGAACCATTGGCCATCTATATAGATCAATGTCTAAAGAAGGATGTCACATCTTTGAAACACATTTAAAAAGATTCCTGGGACTTTTTAACAAAAGTTATCAAGGACAAATTTGAGGAAGAACTTACACTGGTTACTTTTGATGTTATTGATTTATTTTCTAGCATACCACATGATACCGGTTTGGAGTGGTTTCAAGAAATTCTTGTAGAGTTTGACTATTTGAAAAATGAACAACAGAATTTATACAGAATTTATGGAAACCATTTTAAAGAACATTTATATGTTCTTTAATGGGGAATATTATAAACAAGAGAAGGGTGTAGCAATGGGGGCCACTTGTGCCCCCCTTGTATACCAATTTGGTTTTATACTACTAGAAGACACAATGTATTTTCCAGACAGAATGCCATGAAAGAATAGTTCACTATACTAGATTTTTGTATGATGTCTGTTTATTCTAAAAGGGCTCTGAAACAGAATTGCAAGAATTTTTGAATTACATCAATAATAGTACCACTTTTTGAGGTTTACTTACACTGCATCAAAAGAGAAAATTAATTGCCTTGATGTGAGTATTTATAAAGATTATGAGATTATGAATTTTCAGTCCAGAATCTATCATAAAGATACATTCTCAAATTTTTATTTGCACTACAATAGTGAACACCGCTATTATCAAAAAAGGGGATTATTAAAGGACAGCTCATTAGGGTCTCCAGAATGTGTAGTGATAACAAAAAATTTAAGGAAGAAGTACACTTTATCAAGTATTTATTTATGGAGAGAGGCTATCCTGAGACATTAATAGATCAGTTAACTTCAGAGGTGGTAAAAGGTAGAGAGGGGAAATTTAAACCCATTTTGGGTGACGGGATAAACACAACGAATAGCATGAAAGAGGTAGATGAATCTTATAAACTTGCTTTTATACATACATTTTCTCCCCTTTCAGATGAAGTTGAAAATATAATTAAAAAGTATTGGAATGTTTTGACTATGAATACTGATATTAATAAATTATCCCTTCTTTTCCACCATTTATTAGGAAAAGGGATACAAATGTAAAAGAAATATTTGAGAGACAGGACTTAATTAAACAACAAATGGACAGAAATAGCAAAGAAATTGGGGCATATAAATGTGGATTTTGTAACCAGTGTTTTTATATGATGGACATAGGAAATTTATTCCTACCAGCAAGGAAATTTAACGTGATGGGCAAAGGACATTACAACTGTAACAGTAAAGGGGTTGTTTATATTGCCATTTGTGAACAATGCCCCATTTTTTATATAGGTAAAACAGAGAGACCATTAAGGAGATGTGTACATGAACATCTATACAACGTGGCACAATATGTGAGAGTCTTCTTCTTTCGGCTTTTTCCCAGTCAAGGGTCGCCACAGCGGATCATCTGTCCGCTCATGATTGGCAGTGGAGTTTTACAGTGTTGAGTTGCCAGCCCGGCGCCCAACCCTCCACAGAAGGCACACACATGCACGCACTCACGCCTAGGGCCAATTTAGAGTGTCCAATCCACCTACAGCATGTCTTTGGGATGTGGGAGGAAACTGAAGCACCCGGACGAAACCCACATGACCACAGGGAGGACATGCAGACTCTGTACAGAAGGTACCCCAGCCGAGGATCAAACCGGAGAACCTCTTGCTGTGAGGCGGCAACGCTAACCGCTGCAACACCATGGCTGCCCACAATATGTGAGAGTAGTAAATTTAAATTTTACATAATAGAACAGGTCACACAGGATCCAAGGGGAGGACCTTGGGAGGCCAAACTTGAGTATAAGGAACTTTTTGGGCAGCTAAAATTGGATGCATCTAGGAACCCAGGGCTAATGAATATTTGAGCATTAATAGTGTGCTCAGATTAAGGGCAGCTAAGTTATAAGTGCTTTTTTTGTAGTTTATCTTTTAGCAGTTATGCTATTATTTAGCTAGTTCACAAAATATGAAGTGGTTTTAAACATTCAGGTAACATTGTTCTAGACATTTTTCATTACTATTCACAAACTATGTAGAATTTTTATAGTTTTTAACTTGATGTTTGTTGGATTTTTAACGAAGGTTATGTGTTTTATTATAAATGTGCATTGAATTGTTTCACCTTATGAGGGGTTAAATGGGTGGTTCTTCTTTTATTGAAAGAGTTCATTGATTGGCTCAGAATTCTTTACATGTATTTTAAAAGTGGTTGTTTTTGTTATGTACTTTGTTCTGATGAAGCTCAGGAGATTCCTGAGTGAAAGCGCTCAATGTTTAATAAAATTACACTGACGTTTCGTGGTCTCTTACTAGGTACCTAAACTGTATTTTTCATGGCTGATTGTGTTATTGTGGTCACACATAGAATGATTAAATGTAAAATCTATGGGAAGGAAGTGAATAGAAGTTCTTACATTAGTCTACTTGTATCAATGTGTTGAAAGAAATATTCTTAAAAGGACACTATATGCCTTGTTACACATGCATGAAATGATGATGTGCCTGAAATACATATAACAGAATAATTTATGATATTTAAATGCAGATGCAAGCATCCTAGAGGCAGTGTACAAGAACAAAAGGGGCATTCACAATTGTGGGCTTTATATAGAAGTATCATATTCTTGTCACACTGCATGAATGTGATGGGAAGGCTGACAGATAAATAAATATCCACTTCTAATAATCAGACTAACAACCACATCTCCCAAATCCCAGCCAGTAGAAAACCAAATGACCTCCTTCTGCTAAGCCTAAATATCAGAAGTATAGCCAACAAAGTCCATGAACTCCATGCCACCATAGACTTATACTCCCCAGATATAATCATCCTGACAGAAACCTGGCTAAAACCTTACATTACCAGTGAGCATATCCTCCCTAACTGTTACAACATACTAAGACTAGACAGACTAAACAAGAAAGGAGGTGGTATAGCTATAATATTTAAACAGCATCTAAACATCCAGATTCTAAACTCATCAGCTCCCCAAATTGCCAATGAAGAAATAATATATACCAACCTGAAAATAAACCAAAATAAAACCATCAACATAATAGGATGCTACTTCCTACCTGGCCAAAATATCCCTCCACTAGAAAACCTCCTCAGCTGGACTACCCACCATCTCCCTCAAGAGACCATCATTTTAGGTGACTTCAATATTGATTGGCAATCCTGTTGTGGCAACCATCAAACCCAGCATCTAAACATTCATGGCTTCACCCAACTAGTCCAGTCACCAACCAGAATAAATAAAAACTCCAACAAGCACACTACCCTGGATTGGATACTAGTCAGCAATATTCCCCAGTCCTATATAGCAGGCTGCCTATCAGATAACCTCAGTGATCACTCCCCAACATTCCTACTCAAAAAACACCTATACCAAGTTAAACCTGTCATCTACCATTAAATACGTAAAAAAATACACTTTAACCCTATCACATTCATCTCATCCCTCAAAGAATGTAACTAGCACCCTCTAAATTACCTCAGCCTAAATGATGCAGTCCAATTTTTCAGTACTACCTTCCTAAGCATCCTAAATAACCATGCCCCCATAAGACTTACCAGAACCAAAGCCTAACCCTCCCCATGGCTACAGAAAACCACTAGGTCAGAAATGAAAAACCAAGATAAAGCCTGGGAACACTGGCGCAAAACCAAAACCTGCTCAGCTAGACAGAAATTCCTAGAACTACGCAATAGAGTCAAAAAGCTACCAAAGGAGGACAAAATCCAATACTACCAGTCTGCCCTCAACTCCTCCCAACACAACCTCAAACAATTCTGGACCTCCATAAACTCCATCCTCCACCCAGGTAAAATCAATACCCCTACACCTAACATTCCTTACTCCTCAGAAAATATTGCTACCTCATTCAACACACACTTCACACAAACCGTACTATCACTAGCTAGACAACACAACCCCCCTCCCCTACACCCCACACCTTCACCCAGTAATCTCCCCACACCCTTCTCATTTTCTCCCATTCCTACCTCCAACATAAGAAAACTCTTAACTAAACTTAAACCCACAAAATTAGCAGTAGACAACCTCCCAAGTGAATTCCTACAAATTGCAGCTGATGCCCTAACCTTCCCAGTATCCATCTTGATTAACCGATCTCTGTCAGAATGCTACATCCCTACACTATGGAAAATATCACACATCATTCCCCTTCACAAAGGCGGCCCCTCCAGAACTAACCAGCTCCACCCCATATCGATTCTATCTCCACTGTCCAAAATACTAGAGAGATGCATTCACTCACAAATCTCAGACTACCTCCTTACTAATAGCCTCCTTTCTAATACTCAACATGGTTTCCAACCAAACTATAGCACCACCATTGCCTTACTCTCTTTTACTAACACTATCCTTCACCATAAAAACAATGGCCATCTCTCCTCTGCTACTTTCCTAGACCTATCTAAAGCATTTGACATGGTCCCACACAAACAGCTCCTCGCTGTACTCAATAACCTATCCTTTTCTCAATCAGTCACCAACTGGTTTCAAAGTTCCCTGTCTGACCACCAGCAATCTGTTGTATGGCAAAATGACATATCTCCCCAACTACCTGTCTCTATTGGTGTTCCTCAAGGATCCATCCTTTGACCCCCTACTCTTCTCTATTTTCACAAATAATCTAGCCTCTGCCACCAAACATGGCACACTCCTACAATATGCAGATGACTCAACCATCATCTGCTCAGCCCAGTCCCTACCCGAACTGCAAAAGGTCACATAGGATGCCTTTTCCTCTGTTGAAACTTGGCTATCCGATGCCCAGTTAATACTCAACCCAAACAAAGCTAAGCTCCTCATCTTCAAACCCACCAAACATACTCAAAACAACTCTGACTTTAACATCACAGCAAAAGACAACACCACTATCCACCCAAAAGATCACACCAAATTGATAGGAGTCAAAATAGACAACAATATCAAATTTGACATTTACATATCCATGACCATAAACAAAGTCCACCAAAAACTAGGAGCCTTATACAGAAATAAGCAACTCCTCACCAAAGCAGCTAGGATCTCAGTTGCAAATTTGCACCTTATCTCCACCCTACGCCTTGCTCTCCAATATATATATCAACTAAGGCAATGCGATCTAAATAAACTTCCCATCCCTCCATTCAGACCACTACAGGTTACTAGAGCCAATAACACTGCTGGAGAAGTACTATTCTCCAGTGCTATAGCCAAATTATGGACCCCCCCCCACAATAACCTCTCTACCATCATGCACCCACTTCAAAGCTTTACTTAGAGCGCACCTAAAATCATGCTGGCTATGCCGTTGTAACTCTCCCCTCTAACTTCTCCCACTCCATCTACCCTCTACCTCTCTTCTACCCCACAAACTACCTCTGATTACATCAAGCTCTGATACTTCCATGCCTATCTACTTATTATATGGCAGTAACTTCTTATTGTAACAATTGTTAATATCTGCTAGGACTTCGTGGATGGAACAGATGCTAGTTATCTACTGAATGTACTATGTTCTTCATCTGTAACTATGTTTGTAATATTTTAATTGCTAGGATTCTTCATCTGTAACTATGTCTGTAATATTTTAATTTGTGGTGCTTTTCTCCCCGGGCCTCCGCTGAAAATGGAACTGCGTCCAGTCGGGCATTCCCGGTCAACAAATGTAAATAAATAAATAAATATGGATGGTAGAAGAAAGCAAGATGAAAGATGAGCAATTCAGATTCAGATTAGGATGCAGCATAACTGACCTGATGTTTGCAATGAGACAGATAATTGTATAGAAGCTAGAAGTAAGGGATCAAAGTTCCAGAAACATTGGTAGATGTACAAGGACCTGATAACACAAGTACAAATAGTGTTTGGATTGAGAAGAGCTCCCATTGGGAGTGGGGGGTGCATGAGGGTGTGGCTCTGAGCCTACTGCTATTTATACTGGTGATGGATTACATTAGCAAAAGTATGTAGATGATGTGGTATTGCAAGAAGGCTCTGAACAAGAACTTCAGCAAAGGATAGGGGAGTGGAATGCAAAACTGAAGATGTATGGGATGAAACTAAGTACAGATAATGTTGTAATGGCAACAAATGGGGGAAATAAGAAGAAGCTGAAAACTGACATAGAGCAGAAAACAGTGGAACAGGTTGACTGTGTCAGGTATCTGGGAAGGGTGGTTGAGAAGAAGAGAAGTCTGAAGAGAAGATCAGAGTTAGAATCAGAGGGACTACAGCCAACTGATTCATCATATCAGGGATACTGTGTGACAGAAGAATACTAAAGAAGCTGAAAACTAAGGTGTTCAAAACAGTGATGCATCTAGTACTTCTGTATGGTACAGTAATCTGTGCGTTGAAGGCAGAGCAGTTGAAGAAGCTTGAGGTAATAGAGATGAAGTGCCTGAGAAGGGTGGTAGGATGCACACTTCAAAGAGAACAGACTACTGCAGTTTGGGCACAGGTGCAGGAAAACAGAAGACAACCTTTAGAAGAAGATTTGGGACAGACAAGAAGAAGGCAAGAGGAAACAAGGGCATTAAGCAAAGAGATGGATGGATGGGTCGTGTGAGGGAAGACCTGCAACAGTCAGGTGTAACTGTTAATGAAGGTAAGAGAGTGCTATTGAATCGGAATGATGGTGACAGCTGAAATTACACTGACTCCATGTAGGCAAAAAGAAAAAAGAGGGTCGATGATGATGATGATGATGAAACCCACTGATTATGACAACAGCATACTACAAAACAGTGCTATGCAAATAAACTTCATCAGGAAATGTGGCAATTAGCTAGCAAGGCAGAAAGGTATAGGTTCATAGGTGTTTATTAGGCTAATGACCACAAGGGCCTTTTTAAGCATAGCAATGCATCCTAAATCTCTGACAAGTTCTGATACACTTGATAAGTGTAAGCAAGGGTTTGGGAGATGAAACATTTACAAACAGGAGCCGGGGAGATGAACCATTTACAGGTTGCCTGTGTCCTTTACAGACATAGGTGTCAAACGAGAGTTGAATTTCCTGTTCCCCATCCAATTGTACAAGTTGTACTTGAATTAGGTTAGGGAGGAATTCTACTTCACATGGATGGGGAGCCTGTTCCATAGATGGGGTATTCTCTGGGATACATACCTGCCTCTCCAGCAGGTCCTATTTATATCACAGGCAAGGTTTAAGTCTTTAAAACAGGTAATTCTGGTGATATTTTTTTTGTGGATATGCAGGAGGTCCATCAAAGTGGGGTCTGACAATGCCCTGTATGCCAGGCATAGATCTCCCCTCAAAAGCCTGTAGGAGACAGAATACAGTGATAGGCCCTTGAGGCAGTCTGCATAGGACATTTTATTTACTCCCTGTATTCTTTTAGTTAGAAACCTCTGTGGGTGTTCCAATTGTTGAATATACCTGGTTAGGTACATACCAAAGAGGGTGTTGTACTCAATCATAGATCTGATGAATGCCGAATACAGTGGAACAATGACTTTCTTGGACTTAGATGCCATATCTTTGTTTATAAGTTGCGCAACATAGAATGACTTCCTCACTACTATAGATACATGATGGTCAAAGGCTAGATTACTATCTATGTGTGTACCAAAGCTCCTGACTACTGGGTCAACTCTAAGGGGTGTGTTGTCAATATGATAGTTACCAGGGATGGATGACTTCCCAAAGGATACTATTATGCATTTCTTGGCATTTAGTTTTAGTCTATGGCTCTGAAACCAGTTGTTTGTCTGTGTCAGCCCCTCCTGGAGAACATTTGTGTCGGTGTGGGATTCAATGACAGCTCCTAATTTGCAACCATCTACAAATTTAGTTAGCTAGAGACCACTGACATTGGCCTTGACTTGAGAGAAGTAAATGCCAAAAAGGATCAGTCCAAGGACTAATCCCTGAAGTGCTCCACTTGTAACTGCCCTCTTTGTAGAGGTGGACTCCCCAGTTCTAACATCCTATGTCCTGTCTGTCAGCCAGTTGGCTATCCACCAGGTGACATCTGAGCTTGTACCTAACCTCTTGAGTTTATCAACAATGCCTGAGTGGGGTATTATGTCAAATGCCTTGGCCAGGTCAAGATAGGCAGTGTGAACCATTTTTCCCTCATCCATTGTTTTGGTTACCTTCTCAAAGAAACCACCAGATTGAGTAGGCATGATCTGCCCTTGACAAAACCAGTCCATACCCAAAAAAGGGTCCAGTGTCTGGAGGTTTACTATATCTCAACTGATAATTTCCTTATAATTCTTTCCATGACTTTACATATAAGACTAGTTAAGTTTATGGGTCTGTAGCTTCCAGGGTCTGTAAATGGCCCACCTTTGTGCAGAGGAATGACTGTTCCTGTTCTCCATTCATGAGGCACAAAGCTTGTTTGGAGGCTATAGTTAAATAGTAATTCCAGAGGCCCTGATAGATCACGTTTCATGCTATTTAGAAGGCATCCTGGGATATTGTCTGGGCCCATTGATGCAGTGTTCTTGGTCTTAGAGCATTAAGGACCTGTTCCCTAGTGATAGTAAGGGGAGTTATATTTGATGGTATTTCCTGAGGGAAGGTTGAGGGGGAGAGAGGGGTAAAGTTGGAGCTGAATATATCAGCCAGGAGGTTTGCTATATCTTCTGGCTAATTATAGGTGGCTCCATTTACAATGAGCTCTGCGCACAATTTTGTATTGCCTTCGAGGTTGCAGCCATAGCTAAAAAATGCTTTGTGGTTGTCCTTGGCCTGGGAAGCCAAATTTACCTCAGTTTTGGCTTTGGTAGACTTTATTGGTCCTCTGAGTTGTTTGTTTAGTTTGATGAAAGTGCTTTTATCCTGATGGGTGCTGTACCTCCTAATTTTTGCCATGATTTTCTCCCTTCTGTTATACAGCCTATTGATTTTGTGATTTCACCAGGGTGGCTTGTTTTTTAAGTTAGTTCTGTACTTCTTCCTGATGGGTACAGCTGCCTCTATGCAGCTATTAACATGCTTGTGCAGGGTTTCTGTGAACAGTTCTGCATAGGCAGCAGTGTTCTCAGGGTTTATGGGGGCTTGAAATTTTCCTAGGTTATCACTTAATAACAGGAGGTTAGCTTTAGAGTAGTTCTTGAATATTCCAGGTTTAGCTGGAGGTCCAGGTTTTATTTTTACTTTAAAGGAGACCATTTTGTGGTCTCACCTTACCAGGGAAGACATTATAGTAGGGAGTGTGCAGCACTATCCCATATTAGTGAGGACCAAATCCAGTATGGTTGCACCCCTGGTCAGTGTATTGACTATCTGGTCCAGGGAGTTTGTGTTTACAAAATCCAGGAATCTCTGTGCCTGTACATTAGGTGTTGTATACGATTCCCAGTTAATAGTGAGGTAATTAAAGTCACTCATGAATATGGTATTGGGTTGCATGGTTAGTGTTTCCTATAAGTTTAAATACATGGTGCGGGTTTCCTGGGTCATAGAGGGGGCCTATAGCTTGCAAGGAAGTGGTATTGAATTTTGCCTGTGGTGATTTGAACATGGAGCAGCTCAAATGCATAGTCCTGTTTGACCCACCTTGAAGTATATTTATTTTTGATGTAAATAGAGACACCTCCACCTTTAGTCCCTGCCTGTGAAGTAGCTGATCTAAATGTGTGGAAGGCATTATAACCTTGCACTGTTGGTGTGCTCTCCTCAGCTTTAAACAATGTCTCAGTGACCGCACTGACATCAGCATTCTCTAGTGTAAAGAGAGCTTCTAGGGAGTGGAGTTTTTTGTTTAGACTCCTAGCATTGAGCAGTAATACCTTTAGATTTTCTTGGTTTTGATTTGCTATGTCGGAAGTACTTTCAGTTTGGCATTGCCTAAAAAAGGCACTATGGGGACGACATTTTTTTTGCTAATATTCCAAAGTCTAGATGGGAGAGGTGCAGACCATCCCTGGCAAAGCAGCATGGTCTGTTGACTATCTCCTTCCATGCTGACAAATATTGCACCCCCTCAGAATGACACCAGAAACTAAGCCGGTTAATAATGTCAATCATCTTTTGTTTGTACTGTGGCATCATCCTTGGAGAAGGTAAAATGCTGCTCAATGCTAGGCTCATACCAGCTTTAGACAAATATTCTGAGAGCTCCATGATGTCTCTCTTCATATAGTCTAAGGAGGTACATATCAGGTCATTTACATCTACATGGACCATGACTGAGTCATATTGGTACTTGTGGTCCAATGACCTGAATGCATGCATAATGTGGTGGAGCCTAGCCCCTGATAAGCAACTGACAGTGACTTTCTCCTTACTCAGCCTGGTGAGAGGGACATCAGTGTGTCTCACAATGGAGTCTCCAATGACTAGAATGTTGGATTGTGTGGTGGCTTGCCTTATGGGCTTAGAGGTAGAGCCTCCATGTGATGTAGCTCTATGTGTTGATGTGGGTGTTGTTTTGAAAGAGTGCACTTGAAGTTGCTGAGGGTATTTGTTATGTGTCCTTCATCTAGGAGGTCTTTGTGGTTTAGGAAGGTTACAATTAAGTGCCTCAGTATATGTCTATTTTGAACTGTTTGTGATAGGTGCAGCTTGTGTACAACTGACAATCTTATTGACATTAGGAGTACTTTTATGTGAGAGCTTTGCCTCCAGTGGCATTATGTAAATACATCTCTCACATATCATATCAGTTTGTTTGAGAAGTAACTAGCTGTCAGTAGACATGAAGCAATTTCTCCATTGCCTCAGGCTGTCTATTACCACCACGCAGGTAATGGAGACAGTGGGGAAGTTCATATCCATGGCAAAAGACCCTTTTTTATTGATTAGACAGTTGAAGTGAAAATATAAATGTCAGGAGTATCCAGCTTGCAACTATGGGGACAGTGCTTGTTACTGCTGGCTAGTTGTCCTGTGTGCAATTAGGTATTGGAGAAATTTCAATTGTGTTTTTACAGGAAAAATGTCACTCATGGTGTCTGAGTCTGTACAGAGCACTGGCAAACAGTTGAGGAGAAACTAATACACAGACCCTAAAAATTTAAGGGTGAAGTATTTAGGCAGATATTCTGAAGTTAGAAACAAATCAAGCAGTACTTACTGAAAACAAATAATTAGCTTGTCAAGAATGACTGCCTGGCTACTGCTAGTGGTGGTCTCACCACAGCTTCACTCTGCTGGGATACAATGCTCCTTTGCTTCTTCTCTCACCAGAAACAAAACATTAGCACCAATCCCAAGATAAGAAGCAGGCCACAGCCTGCTTGGTGAGACACAGTCTTGTCCCAGATGATGCAAGGGTCTGTAGGCTTGTTATAGCCTTTTTCCTGGTAGATGCCTTGAATAGCAACCAGACCAATCATGACGTTAAGCACAGACAGTTGCTGTCCAACCAGAAAGAGTCAGGAATCAATGCACTCTGCTCCTTCTCTCACCAGAAACATAATATAAGCACAAATTCCAAGCTGTCATCTATAAATCAGTTATTAGGCTTTCTAGTGATCTACAGTCTCCAGGAAATAATGTCCCTGTGCTCCTTCTGTCACCAGGAGAAATCCCAAGATGACTACTGAAAGGCAGACTGTGGGCTTTCCAATAACTGGTGGTTTTACAATAGATGTTTAAAGGTAATATAAAAATATGTGTTAATATCCTAAACACTATAGTGTGCACTAAGCAGTTAGATATGAAAGAGAGTAATTTAAAGGTTAGCTGTGTAAGTGGAGAACCACTAATTTTAAAAGAGCAAGATAGACTGAAAGGGGGTGGGCACTTTTGTATTTTGGTTCTATGGAATACAGTGGGATGGGCAAAAGATTTAGATAGTTGAAGGGGAGTGATTTCACAAAATGATAATTTTGTGTTTACCCACACCAGCCAGTGAAAGGGGAGAGGAAGGAGATATGTGGTCAAATTAACATAAGGGGCAGGCAACTAGTATGACAGCTGTGTTTAAGAACACAAAAGCAACAGGAAGGTAGGATGGTAAATATTCTGTCTGACTCACAAGAGACGCAGCTATGGTCTCTTTCCAAGTTTTAATATGCAATGAAAAGCAGAGTACAAATAAAACACAGTGTAAAGAAAACAAATCACAGTGTACAAAATAGAAAAAGGCAATAAAGTCATTAAAAAATACAAGAAATCAAAAGCAAGCTAACTTTTCCCCTCACAGAAAGATGTGGCAGAGTCTGGGTGAGCTTTCCACTAAAGCTTTGAAATGCTTTATTTTATTCCTTAAATAGAAGGTTTAGTTCCTAGCTCCACTCCCTCAGTTCACAGATAATTAACCTTAGAGAATGAGCAAACTGTACATCAGCACCCTGACTGGAGAATGAACGATCTCCATCAGGGCATTAATGTGTAAGCAATGCCCAGTGAAAAATGAATCTGCTGCTTCACGGTGGCATATCAAGCTGCTGCGGAGCTTGGACTGCTAAAAAACTAATGGCCGCCATTACTTTTACACTCACTAAGCAGCGCTTTTACTGTTTGGTCAGTGTAAAAAAAAAAAAGAAAAAGAAGCAGAAAGAAGTGTATTTGTGTGTGTATGTATGTGTGTGTTTATTTTTCTGCCTGAGTGTGTGACTGAATGCGCGTATGAAAACAGGAGACTGTGTGTGTGCGTGTGTGAGAGAGAGAGATCAAGAGAGACTGAGAGCGTTCATGTGTGGGTGAATGTGTGTATGAAAGCAGGCGTGACTGTGTGTGTACCCCGGGTATCACTTCTGTGTCACTGTTAGACAGAGGCACAGTATACTAACCTCGAAAAAGGGCATAGCAAAATTAATTTAAAATAGGTGGCGAAAGCCAAACATACTCTGGCTAGGCTTATAAATGCCCTAGGGCAGATAGCCTAGTATAAACCTATGAACCTATGAACCTATGATAGACATCGAGACAGTGAAAGCGATCTTGTGTGAGTGAATACCTGTATGAAAGCAGAAGTGACTGTGTATGAGAGAGAGAGAGGATGGGCTGTCTGCAAAATTGTTGTGTTTTACTTAATTATTTTTTTAAGTCCTACATTTTATATATATATATATATATATATATATATATATATATATATATATATATATTTTTTTTTTTTTTTATGTAAAAGGCTTCCTAAAACACTATTAACATATACAACAGAAAGTTTGAAACATTAGGCGGAGGCACTATTTTACATCAAAAATATATAAAAGAAAATAATATAGTACTTAAAAAATAAGTAAGTAAAACACAAATATTTTACAGACAGCCCATTCTCTAAGCACAATAATGCCCTCCAGTGTGTGTTAATGTGTAATTAATGCCCTTCCAGGGGTGCAGAGGAGGCGTTGGGCCTCATAACACCCCAATTACACATAATCACACCCTTTTGGGCATCATTGGTTACTTAACTGACCTGTTCTAACTCCTGTGTGACGCCTTACGTTCACCTGTTCTAATTTCTGTCTGACTCACAACAGACACAGCTGTGGTCTCTTTCCAAGTTTTAATATGCAATTAAAAGCAAAATACAAGTAAAACACAGTGAAAGGAAAACAAATCACAGTATACAAAATAGAAAAAAGGCAATAAAGTAATACAAAATACAAGAAATCAAAAGCAATCTCACCTTTCCTTCACAGCAAGCTATGGCAGAGTCTGAGTGAGCTTTTCCACATTTTTTACAGAGATTATATTGTCTCTGTAAAATATTATCAGAAGTATTTTGATGCATGCAAAACAGTTTCTGACATAGTTTTTATAACCAGTTTTGGTTTATGAATGAAGAACTCTGTAAAACAATTGCTGGTGAGAAACCAGTTGTTGGCATTAAAAGGAAGAACATAAAGAACTGGCAGTGGGCTTATCTGAAGCATACATCTGAACCAGATGGAAAGCCTGTAGTGGTATGTTTGGATGCAGAGTACATGCTCATAAGTGTTTATTAGGTTAACGACCACAAGAGCCTTTTTAAGCCTAGCCATGCATCCCAATTCTCTGACAAGTTCTGATACCCTTGATAAGTGTAAGCATAGGCCTGGGAGATTAACCATTTACAGGTTACCTGTATGCATTAGAGACATAGGTGCCAAACCAGGGATGAATTTCCGGTTTCCCATCCAGTTGTCCAATTTGCACTTGAATTGGGTTAGGGGGGAATTATTGTCCATACATTAAGCCTATGTTTGTCTTAAGAAACCTTAGCACAGATCAGCCTTTTAATATAAAACAAAATGCTTAATGTTTAAGGAAGTTTGTGGTTTACTTGGCTACCTGTGAAGAAGATGGGTATTTTCCGTGGTTAAAACTGCTCACTGTATGAAGCAGAGAATAATCGAGCATCTTTAAGCTATAAAAAACAAAATCCTGGAGATGTAGTGGTTACACACTGTATCAATGAAGCAGATCCACACTGTTTTAAATTCGTACTTCTGGTATGCGTACCAAAACATTTGGGGAGCATGATAGCAGACTGTCGGAAACAAAGGCTAAATGACCGCATATGTTGAGGCACGTTAACAGCAATGGTCTTAAGACACATTTCAGTATTAAATGTAAATTTCCATTTGATGACCTTGAAGTGTTAGGTGAAAGCTTTCTGTTTTGTCTAAATAAGAAATTTTTATTGAATATAGTTGGTGCCAAATATTTCTAGAGAAAATACATTTACATCAAAGATATAATAATTTTAGGGATTTTTTTATTGCTTAATGAATAAGCTGAATGCACTGTTTACAAGCTGATCAAAATATGCAGCTAAATACTAGATGCTTCCTTAAACCGTTGCTAAAATATGAAGGTTTACAGAATTATTATTGCCATTAGCTTTTTTAATTAGCTGGGTCAGTGAATTAAATTATGACATATAAATACTGGTGTTATTTTTAGTATGGATTTTTAATGATAAAAAGACTTGTGTTGTCTGTTTTAATAACAGTAATTTTAATATTAGTGAACTGCCATTTTCATGTCCATATTACTTGAATGGGCCATCATTTTGTATACATTTTTATATTTTTTTCTATACTCTTTTTGGCTTCTCTAATTTTAGTTAAACCTATCCTTTCCGCTATATTGGATATCCCTAGTACAGAGGTGAGGCCTTCTGAAGCGGCTGTAATCCAGGTATCCATAGAAAATGGTTTATGCCCTTGCTGGCATGCCAGCAATGAGAGTATTTGTCTTAAGGCCCTAACCTCTCTCCTGGCCAGAGAATGTGTGACCTATGCCACCACTGGAAGGTCAGTACACCTTTGTCATGTGAGTACATGCTTTTGAGCACCTGAAATAGAAAGCTTGCTGCTATATACCTTGCTGCCCCTCCTCCAGGGGAGTGTAATCTAAGTCATGACCTAGACCCCCCACACACACACACACACACACCAGTACCAACAGATAAATGGGATGGTCATAATCGCAATCACATGTTTTCTTTCTGCAAAAACGTGGTAAAATTACATTTCATTTTTCTTTTCCAATAAACACATTCAATGAGTTTTGTAAATGTTATAATGCAGTTCATAGTATGAATCAAGAAAACTACATTGTATGATGACAGTTAGCTGTCTGAATTATACCATAGAATGCTGCTAATGTCTGCATTAATGATTTTCTTTACTCTATTCTTTGTCTGAGTACATTGCATATAGATTTTCTACTTCTGATAAGTTCTGTTGATGCTTTTAGATTAGAAGGCTGCGGGTTCTATTGTCACACAAGGCACTTTTTTTCCAGTAGTGACATTGCAGTACAGCTAAAGGGGATGCAGCATTCTCGAGATACCGAGCTTTACATGAGACATTAAACTAATGTCCCTTCTTTCTGAGGAGTTGGTAGCACAGATGAATGTAAAACATTCAGTGGAAATTATCGAAAAAAATGTTACCATACACCATACATAAGAAAGATAATTTCCATATTCCCATATTGACATTAAACAATTCAGAATATATTCCTAATTTACAAAAAATGTTTCCCCTAGTCAGTATTAATACCACCTGGTTCTCCCCTGAAAACAGGCCACATGCCTAGTGGGACTAACTCACAGGTTCATAGGCTGATACTAGGCTATCGACCCTAGGGCCTATACAAGCCTAGCCAAAACATTCCCTGGATATTTCTTCCCACAATATTTACTTCCCTGGACCCCCGTCTAACAGGGCAACTGACATGATCCCCGGGTGAATTTCCTATCTCCCATCCAGTTGTCAAGGTTCCTTTGAAGAGGGCCAAGGAGGCACTCTGGTTGACATGTACGGGCAGTCTATTCCAGAGTATGGGGAGTCTCTGGGTCAGAAACCTATCCCTCCAGCATGTTTTGTTCATTGTGATGACAAGGTTTAGATCCCTGGAGTGTGTGGCTCTGAGGGTTTGGGATTTCTTTAAGTGGAGCATGTCCAACAGCTCAGGGTTTGACATGGCATTGTATGTTAAGCAGAGATCGCCTCTGTGTAGGCAATATGCCACAGAATATAGATGGAGTTTTTTTAGACGGTCAGCATAGGGCATCTGCTTTAGGCCTGTGATTCTTTTAGTGAGGTATTTCTGTGGCCTTTCCAGCTGTTGCAGATGTCTTGTGAGGTACATACCAAATGGGGCATTGTACTCTATAATGGGTCTAGTGAGGGATGAGTACAGTGGGACAATGACCTCCTTTTTTCTAGATGAAAAGCCCTTAGTGATGAGGTGTGCCACATAGAAAGATTTCCTGACTGTTGTGGTGATGTGGTTATTGAAGGTGAGACCACTGTCCACCTGTGTCCCTAAGTCTTTCCTCACACTTTTGGTGTTTAGTGTACTGCCACCTATGTAGTAATTCATGGGTACATGTTTTTTCCCAAAGGGGATAACTATACATTTCTTGGCATTAAGCTTGAGCCCATGGCTCTGGTACCAATCATCTATTTCTGTAAGGCCCTTTTGTAGAATATCCACATCATTTGGGGATTCAATAATGGCTCCCAGTTTGCAGTCATATGCGAACTTTGTTAGCCAGAGTCCCTTAGTGTTGCCCTGTACTTCAGAGAAGTAGATGCCAAACAAGAGCGATCCCAGGACTGAACCCTGAGGTACTCCACTTGACACTTGTCTGGAGCTGGATTTGGAGTCGGCTACTTTTACAGTCTGGGTTCTGTCAGTAAGCCAGTTGGCAACCCATCGAGTGATGTAGGGGTTTATGCCCAGCTTAGTAAGTTTATCTATGACTCCAGAGTGGGGGATGGTGTTGAAGGCCTTGGTGAGGTCCAGATAGGCTGTGTGGACCACCTTACCCTTGTCCACAGCTCTGGACACTGATTCGAAGAAGTCAATCAGGTTCAGGAGACAAGATCAGCCCTTCACGAACCCAAACTGGGTGGGGTCCAGTGTTTGAAGGTTGCCAATGTCTTTGTTTATAAGTTCCATGATAATGCGTTCCATGCCCTTGCAGATCAGGCTCGTCAGACTGATGGGATGGTAGTTCCCAGGATCCAAGGTGGATCCCCCTTGTGGAGTGGGATAACTGTAGCTAAGCGCCACTCGGTGGACCTGAAGCCTGAGGTGAGGCTATGATTAAACATGACACTTAGGTGAGGTGCCAGTTCATTTTGTAGTTCATGTAGTACACAGCCTGGGATGTCATCTGGTCCCATGGATGCTGTATTCTTAGCTTTGGAGAGTGCAGTTTCTACCTGTGTGGCCATGATTACCGGAATTTGGCAATCTTTTGGTATTGAGATGGGCCCTTTAGGGGGTGAGAGGAGGGGTGATGTTGGCAATAAATTGATCTGCCAGGATATTGGCAATATCCTTTTTCCAATTTTATTTTTGTAACTAGCTTTAGAGGATTTTATGAGGGATCTCAGCTTCTTACTGAGTGAGACTGGTAAGGGAGTTTTTTGCATCCTGGGATTTTCCTCTTTTCTGCAACAGTTTCTTCCTTCTGTAGTATAGTTTGTTTATGACAGGGGACCACCAGATTGGCTTCCTTTTTTGGGGGGAGAGTGTCTTGGTTCTATCTGGGGTGGCACAATTCATGCACGAGTGGATGTGCTCGTACAGTGCCTTAGTGTAGGATTCACCATTCAAACTTTCAACTCCCGTCTACATGGGTGCCATGAAGTTTGTCACATCTGACTTAAGTAGCATGAAGTTGGCTTTGGAGAAGTTTTTTACAGAGGTTTCCTTACTGGGGGGTGGGGGTGGGATGTGGATGTCAAGGGTGATTTGCTTATGGTCAGACCTGACCAATGAGGGGGTGACCACTGGTGTGGAGCAGCTATCTCCCATGTTGGTAATGACCAGGTCTAGGATACTGGAGCCCCTGGTGGGACAATAGATTTGTTGATCCAGGGCGTTGGAATTTATGAATTCCAAGAACCGTTTGGAAAAGGTGTTGGTACCCGAGTAGTTTGCCAAAGTCTGAAAAATACAGAGTACCCCAGTGTCACAGCAGTTATTGTCTCTCTCTCTCTCTCTCTCTCTCAATACCTTTCTCTCTCTCTCTCTCTCTCTCTCTCTCTCTCTCTCTATGTCCTCATTGTTTTCACTGGGTGTTTCTTTTTCCTCCCACAACCCAAAGACATGTCATTAGGCTGGAAATCTAAATTTTTGGAAGTGCTCATGTGATGTGTTGTGTGTGTGTGGGGGGGGGGGGCACCCTGCAATTGACTGGAAATTCATACAAGTCTGGCTCTCCATCTTATACCTGCCACTTGCAGAAAATTGGACAAATATACAGTGCAATTAATATATATATTTTCTTTTTAACTGAACATTAACTTGGCATTTCTAAACAGTAATCACTCAATATTATAATTGCATTCAGTTAGTTATACTTGTGAAGAATTCCTCTGGGTGAATACTTGTGACCAACTTGCATGACAAGCCCTTAACAAAAATATCTCCCTGCTATGATTACATCAGCTTTTGTTATTCGTTAATAGATGTACTGAGTGTTCTAATTAATATGCAAGTGGTGTAAGCTTTATATGTATGTATGTATGTATATATATATATATATATATATATATATATATGTATATATATATATATATATATATATATATGTGTGTGTGTGTGTGTGTGTGTGTGTGTGTTTTTTTTTTTGTTTGTTTTTTTTTTTGTGGTATCCACATGCACCTTGTTCTCTAGACATTTGGGAATAAATTCTACATTGTGTACAGGGACTGAATCACACCACCTGTTTGCAACTTCAGTGACCCCAGATAATATCAATGGTTTTAGGTAAAATAATTGCACACTGCAGAGGCATTCAGTTTTCATAATAAATGTCAGAAACATACCCACGAACATTTTACTGAAATTGTTTTCTGGAAGCAAAACAATGTCAGCTTAGAGTTGGGAGTTATATAATGGTCAAGGTGTTTACCTCACAGACGCAAGGTGCACGGTTTGATTCTCACTTTTGAAGGGAAATTCGCTAGGCTTAAAATAGCTGCAAGGCTAACTAACCTAGTACTTATGTGTGAACCTACATACAGCCTTCATAGGGCTCTAGGCAAGAAAGCATGGTACAGTTCTGACATAACTACTCAAAACTCTCAGCTGTCCCTGAATTTGTGGCTTTGTCCCCCAATTTCTTTTGGCTTTGTTCAGAATTTCTGAGCAAAGAAGTTGAGAGGGATGCATGACAATAAGACAACAACTAAAAAAAAATTGTTTAAGGAAATCTCATAGTACATTTCACAAGTTACTAATTCTGACTATATCACTATATAATATAGAGGATCCCTTACGATTACTGTGGCTTAGGTTTGAGGGGAGGAGACTGTAAAACTGTAGGACCTTACTGTACCATAGCTAAGCGTGTGTGATGCATAAAAGCGATGGTAAGAACTCTGCTTGGTCATACAAAGATCTCAGTTAATATTTCATTGGGCATAAAGAAAACACTTAGCAACTACCAAATAGCTTGTTACCAATTTATTTTTGCAGTTTGGTTGATGTAATTTGTATTTAAGTAATCAGATTAAGTGCTTTAAAATAATTTTTCCTGTACTCTAAGTCTGTCTGTCTGACATTGTACTGGTCAGTTAATAATAAAACACATCCATGTCCCCCATCTTGACACAGTCATTGAGATTTATGAAACAGCTACAGCAATGAGATGGGGGTCAAGTCTGAGGGGCCTGATAATTAGAAGATATGATCAGCTGATAATTATACTTCTGTGGAAAGAGTCAAGGAATAGAACAAGCAATCTATCATTTTCTAGAAATGAAGTAAGGATCAAATGGAGGAGATGGAAACAAGAAGACAGGGGCAATTAGATCAGGTGTGGGGGCTATGAGGCTGCAGGGGCTCAGAGACTTATGGAAGGAAAAGGCTGCAGGGTTTATAAGAGGATGACTTGATTTTCATTTGAAATCAGGTAGCTGTGGGGAACCCTGGGGCAAGAAGATTAGTAAGTGGAATTTGTGGCACTCTGGGGCATAATAGGTTACTAGTAGGAGTATGCCATGGGGGTAACTGAAGACAATACAAGAATAAAGGGTACTTACATATTATCGCAACCACTTTGCGAGCCAGGGATAATTTGCGATCTTTTCGCGAAATGATTAATGTTAACCTCAAATGGGGGTGTGCAAACTCCTAACTACTATTCTGTGGCATTGTTTGTGAGCCCGGAAGAGGGATAAAAGAAAAATGCCTCTCACTCGGTAGAGTCCTTTACAGATGATCTTCAACTGTCACCAGCTTATGTATTAAAAAAAACTAACCACACATACTTTATTCCCTGCTGCAGTTAGTGATTGTAAACAAACTGCATTCCAAATGGTGGTTTCTACTTCCAAGAGTGGAAGCAGACACCCACTAACAAAGTTCGTACCATTGCCAAACAAAACAATGTCAAAGATGCTACATCAAATTCTTTCCAAGGGGGTCTAGAACTTGGCTACGCTATGTAGCTAGAAACTGCAGTGAGGCAGTCGTGGGTGCCATGTGAGTTTCAAACTGCTGCACTAACAGCTACGGTTTGCCAATAGATGCAGTCATACAACGTAGTAAGCAAAAAGCAGGACCTGTAAACTTAATGCGTACAGGCAATGTGTACACAGTAAACTCCTACAGGTGAAATATATGGGATGGAGTTAAGGAAACATATACACATCACTAAACGTTATTTTTTAATTAAGTAACATTAAGCTTTAAAATACAATCATTATTATAACGACAATATCCTTAAACACACACACACTAATACAACCAATAAGGAACGCATTCTTCTCAACACCTGCTCCGAATGTGGTTGCAATAATACGCAAGTACCGAATAAAGTTATTAATGAGACCAAGTGGAAACAGAAAGGGATTGAGATGAATTATAGGTGTCCACCAGTGGAAAGAGAGTTGGGTCTGAATAGTGAAGATAACAGAAAGAATAAAGCATAACCAAAAAGTGAAAACGGTGCCAAAGTGCCGATCAAAAGGAAAAGGAGTCAAAAGTATAGCAAAATAATACTGATGTGTGAGCTACAAATATGAAGGAAACAACATAAGTAACAATGTGTCATAAAAGCAGTGCTAAGGTGAAAACTTCTAGACCCTAGGCAGAGTAGTGGCATAAAAAAAGAATCCAGAAGTAATGGCTAAAAGGAATTAGAAGGGAAGGGCAATCGTAAAAGGGATGAGAGTACTAATCTCCTTCTAATACAAGGGTGAGAAAGGTACTTTATTATTACTACTGCTAGTACTATTACAACTGCTACTACTACTAGTACCATTACATATACTACCACAGTCTACTATGCTAAATATCCCAGACTGCATCCTATATGAACTCAGGCAGGAACTTGCAGCACCATTAGGCGCCCTATTCAGCCAAAGCCTGAGTACCAGCTTTGTCCCAGCTGAGTAGAGGACAACCACTGTCATCCCTTTACACAAAGGTGGAGCGTCCATCGACCTGGGAAATTATAGACCCATCAGCCTAACTAGCCTGATCTGCAAGGCAATGGAACGGATTATCATGGATCTCATTAACAAGGACATTGGCAACCTCCAAACATTCGATCCCACACAGTTTGGCTTTGTCAAGGAGATATCATGTCTGTTAAATTTGGTCAACTTTTTTGAGACAGCCACCAAAGCTTTGGATGAGGGGAAAGCAGTGCACACCACCTACCATGACCTGGCCAAAGCCTTCAACACTATTCCCCATTTGGGTATAATAGATAAACTCTCTCAACTAGGCATCAATCCATATGGTATCAGATGTGTAGCTAACTGGCTCACTAATAGAACCCATCTAGTCAAAATAGGGGAAGCCACCTCAAGCAGTAGACCCATATCGAGTGGCATACCCCAGGGTTCATTCTTAGGGCCTCTGTTATTTGGGATATACTTTTCTGAGGTGCAGGCCAAAACCAGTGGGCTGTGGCTGACCAAGTTTGCAGATGACTGCAACCTGGGCACTGTCATCAATTCTCCTAGTAACAAGGACATCCTCTAAGAGGGTCACACCCAAACAAATGACTGGTGCCAGAAACATGGCCTCAAGCTAAACACAAAAAAATGGATCATCATCCCCTTTGGGGAGAGTGATGTCCCCACAAATTATCACATTAATAACAATGTCCTAAGCGCACAGTCAGTCATGAGGTATTTGGGCACCCAGATTGATAGCAACCTAACTTTTGACCACCATGTTGCTTCCACTGTACGGAAACCTTTCTACATAGCCCACCTTATAAATAAGGGTATCTCATCAAGGGACAAGGAGGTCATAACATCCCTGTATTCTTCCCTTATAAGGCCCATTATTGAGCACAACGCCCCATTTGGCATGTACCTCGCAAAGCACATGCAGCAGCTGGAGAGACCACATAGGTTCCTCACCAGGAGAATCCAGGGCCTCAAAAATCTACCATACACTGATAGGCTAAAAGCCCTATCCCTCTACTCTGTTTCATACAGATTTCTCAGAGGTGACCTCTGTCTGGCATACAAAGCGATCTCGGACCCCGCCTTGATGGGACTGCTGCATATCTGCAAGTCAAGCTGCACTCGAGTAACCCGCACACGTGGCCTCAACCTGGTCTGTGACATTAATAGGACTTGTTGGCAGGACAGATTTGTGTCCCAGAGACTCCCACATCTGTGGAATAGACTCCCTCTCCATTACAAGCAAAGTATCTCTTTACCTCTTTTTAAGTGCAACCTGCATAACTGGATGTGAAATAGAAAATACACCCCTGGGATTCCACCCGTGTCCCTGCTGGACAGGGACATCGGGTGCTGATTTGTCTAAACATGGGATAAACTCTTGGCTAGGCTTATAAAGGCCTCAGGGTCAATAGCCTAGTAACTTCCTATGATTCTATGATAAAGCACCCATAATTAAATTAATATACTGACTGTACCTATGATATCATGTGAACATCAGCCCTCTTTATCGTACCTCATGCTGTTATTCAGCTTTATCGCTGTACTTTGCAAGAGGTTCAGTTATGTGTCAGCTGCACAGCAGAAATTGATATGAGCTATCAAACCATCAACTGTCTTCATTTTACTTTTCTTTTATTTTATGCCATATATATATATATATATATATATATATATATATATATATATATATATATATATATTTATATACATAATTTGTTAACTGGGGTACAGTACTGATCCTGTTGGACCAATATCAGTCTCAGCCCAGAGTATGAATATACATCAAGTGGAAAAATAAAAATAATCTATTCTGTAAAAGACTACACTAAAACAAAGGTATAGCTAATATGCAATAGAAAGAATGATTTAAGAAGGTAGACAGCAGAAACTTCTATGTACAGTATTTATGTCAGTTAAAGAATGAACTAAGTCACTGATATTTATGTTTATCTTATTATTAAGATTGTTTAATCATTTGGATGTCAGTCTATCTGACCAAGAAGATGATTAAATAAATAAAAGATAAGGATGAAAAAAGACAATAGAAACCTCTATGTACAACATTTACATCAGTTAGATAATAAACTGATAAGTCAGTCTTGTTTATGTTTATCATATTATTAATGTTGCTTTATGGTTGAAAATTGTTCACCTTGGATATCTATCAATTTGATCAAGAAAATGATTTAATAAATTAAAAAAAAAGATAAGGATGAAGAAAGACAATGTTAATGGCTAAACCAATGTTTTTAAATTTGGAGATTCAGTTGCAAGAGGTGGTGGGGTTACTGCAAAAGGGTCACTGTAGTAATTTATCTTCACTGGACAGGACTAGGTTTGCCAGAGAATGAAGTGTTTCAGGCAGTACTAAAAGCCACGAGAAGGTGGTGGGGCAATTGTATGTGTTAGTGCATTGGACACTAATGAAACTGGTGTCCAATACAGTCAAAGTTACAGAGCACAGAACAGTGACATTGGGGAAAATCAGTAGGAAAATTGTAAGTCAGTGACATTTTCAGAGTTGCATCATGTATAAGCAGGACAAGAAAACTGAGAATTGCAGTGTTAAAAAGAGGTCTTCAAATCTGAGCTGGAATATAAATTAAAACAAAAGCATATTTAAACTAAAAAGGATAAATATACACATGGGACCTGGATGGCAAGATGAAATCAGCACAAAAAAAGAAAAGGAAAAAGAGTTTTTTTTTTAACCGAAATCAGCGGTTAGCATTGCCACCTTGCAGCAAGATGTTCTCCGTTTTGATCCTCGGCTGAGGTGTCTTCTGTGCGGAGTCTGCATGTCCTCCCTGTGGTCACGTGGGTATCCTCAAGGTGCTCTTGTTTCCTCCCACATCCCAAGTAGCTGGGTTGGGCACTCTAAATTGGCCCTAGGCATGAGTGCATGTGTGTGTGTGTGCCTTCTGTGGAAGGTTGGGTGCCGGGCTGGCAACTCGACACCATAAAACTCCACTGCCAATTACAAGCAGACAGGTGATCTGCTGTGGTGACCCCTAACTGGGAAAAGCCGAAAGAAGAAGAAGAAGATCCTCAAGCCTTGGTGGGTACCTTCACATGGTGGGCCTGTTGTTTAGTGAATCCCATCAAGGTAAAACTGATACATATGGACTGTCAGAGGAAAAAGAAAGAGCTAGGTGCACTCATCCCAGGATAAAAAAGTGCCCAGCCTTGGCAAACGTACTAGGGCTAGGACTGTTAAAAAGAAAAGTGCAAAGTCCTTCAAAAATGAACAAAATCTTGCTGCTCTTTTAGGTCCTGATCCACCAGATGAGGCCCCACTGTGGCAATAAAAAAACAGTAATTCACAAAAAGTTAGCACTTGAGGACAAAAAATAAATTATGTTTTGCTTCTTCTATGCAACTAACCCCCAAGTTCCCAAAAAGGGTTTACACTGTAAGAACAAGTAGAAAAAAAATACAGAAGAGAAAAAAATCACTGAAATAGAAAAAAATGGCAAATATTACAGATGCCAATTTAAGGTAATTAACTGACCGAATAAAAGAAAACAATATGTAGATAAGAAAACATTGAGTAAGTTGGAAAATGAAGCAAAAATGAATATTAAGAGAGAAAGAAAAAAGTCCACAAGTATTTGTAACATTAAAGAGAAAGGAACAGAGCAGAGAGAAGAAGAAAGACCTAATATAGTTCAGTTTATACACAGAAAAGTAATCAATGCTAACTAATAATCTTAAAGCAAAATTAAACATATTTGAAAATACATATAGGAAAGACCCCCAGACCTGGTAAAGTTACAAAAAAAGAACAATGGGACAGAATGTTTCACAAAATGAAATGCCACAGTCATTTCAAAGCCAAGATATTTCCATACAGAGTCAGAAAGAGTAAGAAACACAAATTGTAGAAAAAAACTGTCAATCAGGAAGAAAATAATTTAAGAGAAGACCTGCTGGATTTGATAGAAATGGAATGTTTGAGAGACAGAGGCTGCCAAAAGTGAATAAGGCATGGATTGTCAAAAAATGTATATCATATTAATGAAGTAATTTGAACTATAAAGATAGCCACATGATATAACAAAAATTAACAGAATACATTATTGTGCAGCAAAAGTAATAACAGACAAGGTATTACCAACAAAGCATAAATTATTAGAGGAAAATAAAGGGGCAAATAGATCACCACCGTGGAAGCACTGACTAGAAACACTGGTAAAACAGTTAAGTAAAGAAGCATCATTAATGGAAGAATACAGAAAACAAAATCAATTTTAAAAAATTATTAGGAAAAGTGAATGAGGTCTGCAAATAATATTAAGACACCTAGCTGTTGGGATGATCTTGAAATGTCATTGAAATAGCAAGGAAATTAACTTGTTAATAGCATTGGATTGCTCTAGTGGTTTAATATGCTTTTGGTACTATTCACATTATATATAATATTCAATTTCTTCCTTTCTTTGTATATGTTGTATTTATGTTAAACCAATACAAGTTTTTGAAACAGAAAAGTGAAAAACAAAAATACAGCACCAAAATGGATCAGGATTTCAGTTATACTATCTCTAACAATAAATGAAAAGTCCCTGAGCAGGCTGAACAACTAAGGATATACAGTGAGAAAAACAAAGAAAGGATACAAAAAAACAGGTTAGGGATGACCCAAAGAAATTCTACATGGAGCTAGAAAAGAAAACAGCAATAGTTGAGATACCCCCAAGAATACAGGAAATCAATGTATTCGGGCACAATATCTATGAGGACCCAATTGAGTGCAATAAGGCTGAGTGGATAAAAGAACAATTAAGAGATTCTGATACAGAAGACATGGATTGGACTTAAGTAACTCCTACTGAGATAGAGATAAAGTTAAGAAAGGCTCCCAAATGGAAATGCCAAGTCCAGATGCTGTGCCAGAGTTTTGGTTAAAAGTATCGTCATCTTTGCACTGTGATTTAGCCTTGAGTAAAAACTATTTATATGTACACCCTGAAATTATACCAGACTAGCTAACAATGGGAAAAAACATACTCAAAAGTGAATCTGCAGATCATCTTAAGAACTTTAGACCAATAACCTGTCTCCCAACAATGTATAAGTTATATACATAAATTGATACAGATGGCGCATACAGTCATTTAGATAGTAATTTAATGGGGTCTATATTATATCCTCGAAGAGATGTTCCATCTCTTGAACACCTCTTCATCAACCCTTAAATCAGTGAAACCAATAAAAACCAAACGTTCACATCAGCGATTTCTTTCCCTGGGAAAGAAATCTCTTGCCCTCAAAACAAAAACACATCACTACAAACCCCCACACACACCCCCTAACTAAATATACCAAATCTGAGCTCGCACTACAGTGCGGAAAATGGCAAACTAACAGGGTTGGCCAAGCGATTTCTTTCCCAGGGAAAGAAATCGCTGATGTGAATGTTTGGCATTTTCTACTTTCACTGTTTAAGGGTCGATGAAGAGGCATTCGATGGAACACCTCTTCAAGGATATAATATAGACCCATTTAATCATGGCTATAGAACAGAAGGAAAATGAAAGAGATTGATATGGAACAAAAGATCTTCTTTTGCTAAACAAAGCCATAATTGGAGACCTGTAAAACAACAGGAATCTCTGTGTGGCATGGATAGACTACAAAAATGCATTGACATTAGTCCTCTCTCCTGGATTATAGAATGCTTACATATGTACAAGATCCATCGCATATTGTTAAATGTTATTGCAGTGACTATGAATAAGTGGCAAACTACTTTGCAGTTGAGGCACAAAAAAGATAAATTGCAATCCAGGGTGTGAAAATCCAGCTTGGAATATTTCAGCTTAATGCTTTGTCACCATTACTGTTTTGTTTCAATCCGTTAAACTATTTACTCAGCAGCCTAGGCCACAGATTCAGTCTGTCTTCAAGAAAATATCCAAGTGAAAGGATAACTCATCTACTTTTTGTGAATGACATAAAACTGTATAGTTCATCAAATAAACATCTGAAAGAGCAGCTACAAGTTGTTAAAGCCTTTTCAGATAACATATGAATGTTATTTGGTCTCAAAAATGTGCAAAAGCAACATTTGAAAAGGAAAACTGAAGACCTGAGAAAATATAAAACTTGGGGATGAATGTGATATAAAAAAATTTGGAACATGAAGGTGTGTAAATTTTCTTGGGGTAGATGAAAGGCAGCAAAACAGCAGGAAAACATGAGAACAAAGCTCAGTAAGTAATATTTTAGAAGATTAAACTTAATACTGAAACTACTTTGATGTGTAGGAATAAATTTCAAGCTATAAATCAACTTGCTGTTTTAACGTATAGATTTGGGATGATTGACTGGCCATAAGAAGAGCTGGGTAAGCCTGACAGGAAAACAAAAAAATTGATCCATGCCCATCAAATGATATACAGAAACCAGTATTTGCCAAGATTATATATCCCTCAGTCTGAAGGAGGCATGGGCCTCCTTGAAATTGACTATACATATAGCTTGGTGGTTGTGGGATTGCATGCATATTTATTGACATCATCAGATGCAAACATATTGAAAGTTCTAAAGTATAAACAAAATAAGTCTAAGATGACCTTTTTGCTTAGGTTAGTAGAAGCCTTTAGGAAAAAGAAAAAAAAAAACAGGCATGGAAATCCAACCAAATATGTATGAAAAAGGTGGCAACAGAAAGTGCAAAAAAATCAAGAGAATGAATACAAATAATGGAATGTCTTATCTATTTTAACATTGTAAAATGTATTTTAATTGTAATTTGCCTGACATTGTTGATGTTATATTACTTAAAAGATTTTGATTGTACTATCATGTACTGCAGCTTTTCTCCTTGGGCCTCCACTGAAAATGAAGCTTTGTGACCAGCCGGACTTCCCCTGTCAACAAGCATAAAGTAAATAAATAATAAATCAGGAAAAGATAAATGGAAAGATCCCAATTACAGCAAGAAGTATAGTATGGGACAGTCACATTTTGACCAAGAGGTGTTGTGCGAATGGCTTAGACATGGTGAATTTAAACCAAAACATGAAAGGTTAATATTGGTAGCCCAAGATGGTGGATTATGTACTCGATGGTACATAAAATCCACAGAAAAGGTAGGAGACACAGACAAATGTATGTTTTCCTGTATAGAACTAAAGACAGCTGCACATTTCTTGGATGTGATACACTCATGGCTGACAGTTTGTATGGGGAAAGACATACCAATGTGATAAGGTTGTTATACTGGACACTGTAAATATTACAACTTAGAAGCAGCTGAGAGACATTAGAAAAATGAATTGCAAAGGACTATTGAACATGATGAAGCAATGATTATGTGGGACCACACCATACCACCAGTTAAGAAGGTATAAGCGAACAGACTGGATGTTGTAGTCCAAGAGAAAAAGACAGAAATAGCTTTGATTATTGAATTGCTACATCCAGTGACTACAGTGTCTTACAAACTGAAATACATAAATGTGTAAAATATCAGAACTTTCAAGCAGAAACTAGAGCAATGTGAAATAAGGTTACATATAGTTCCAGCTGTAGCAGGAGCAGCTGGGATAATAAAAAAGAATATTCAAATATATCTGAACATACTACCGATTAAAGTAATCTCTTATGAACTGTAAAAAGAGGCAATTATGGGTACATTGTGCGTTCTAAGAGCAGCACTTATATCAAATGTCAAAGACTGAAGCAAAACTGATTTCATGCACTTTAATTATGCCCTACTTAGAAATGGGGTCAATATCTAAGCATATCTAAGCAATCCTTCCTTGGTTTGTGATTTACTGTGTAGTTAACTGGTAAGAGAAGTTTTATTTAAATTACATCTTATTTCTTATCACTGTTTTTCACTGTTAGTAGGTAGGAAGGGATAGCTTGTTAACAAGATTTACTTTGATTCATATTTTGTTGTTTTACCTTTAATTTCACTGTTGGTTGTTAGAAAGGATAGGTTTTAGACAGGCAAGTTCTAGCTATTCCAAGGGCCTAGACAGCCATAAATTCACACAGACTGCAGAGAGGAGATTCCAGAGCACATCTAAACAATCCTTCCTTGGTTTGTGATTTACTGATCTTTACTGTTAAAAAGAAGTGAGACTGTGAGTGAAAGCAAGCAGAAGCTTCCACATGCGACGTAGAGGAATTACAGCTTCTGTCTAGCTTGCAGAACTTATACAGTCAGTGCAATTTTACTAGACTTATTTTAGCATTTAGTTGTATATTGCTTGTGTGATTTTTGTCATAGAAGTTGATTTAAGTTCTCTATGAATTCTGTGGTTACTGATTTTGATTATTCTTTTCTTTTACAATATTTTATTTGTTTGAAGCTAAAAAGGAATTTCTTAAATGAATATGCAATTAATGATTGCTAATACACAAATATCTTATACAGAGTGTAACAAAAGGGGATACTGCCAGCACAGCTATCTGGAATTTTGTAAATAATTATATGTCATTTGTGAATATGAACATGATCTGTATAAGATGCTTGTGTTACAATGGTATTAGAACTGTATGCCATGTGTATATCAAACTGGTCTGTACAGGCATGTGTGTTAAAAAGGTATTTTATAAAGTGCTTGTGCATAAAATGTAACCACAGTGTGCCCTGCTGGAAGATAACAGAAATGTACATGCACTATTGTAACAGTTTAATTGTATATATTTTAACAGTAGAAACTGGAATACAGGAGGTTAACTTCAGAAAATAGCTGAAATTAAATTAGTTTATAGGCTAGGCCGAAGACACAATTGTCTAAAACTAGGGAGCTTTCTGTATTGTCTCTAGGGTGAAATAATTACTAGTAAATGTGAAGGAATGTGATTGTTTTATGACTTCCAGCATCTGCCGAATTTCTGAGGTCTATGTATTTTCACAAGAAGATGCTAAATACTGTCAGCTTCTAGCAGTGGGGGTTTCACCTGGGATAGAGTCAGATGACAAGAAATTATGTCATTCTGCAATCTATCCCAGCAGTGATATTTGAAATGTTGATTTGAGAACTCTCTTACAGAGACAGAGCATTCTGTATTCTGTCTTGGACCTGACAAGAACCATTCACCACATCTGCCTTGCCTTGATGAAGTAAGTTTCTAGGGAACAGTACAATTCTCTTGGATATAGTCAGTAATATAGCAAATCTTACTTTAGATATAGTTCTTTACTTATTTGAGATTGTCCTGCAATGTTGTTTTAAATATTTCCTGTGAGTTTGAACTCTGATGTCACTGTGAATATATACTGAGTATTTTCTCGTTCTTTTATTATTAAATATATTTAAACCTTTCATTCCAGCTGATCTGTGAAGAGACATTTAAGTTTTGAGAGTACTTGCATATTTATTTGATGACACTGTGTGGGCCACTCCAAATAGCCTTGCTCTTGGTCAAACTACTGTTTGTATTAATATTAATATTATGCAACAAGATTGGACACCCTTTGTTAAAGGCCTTAAGTAGCTGATAAGGAGTTGGCTGGTGGCAGTGATAACTACCTTATGGTCTGGGCAAAAGAGGGCATAGCTAGTAAACCTGTGCAAATCTTTCCCAGACAGGTGTGTGTGTGTGTGTGTGTGTGTGTGTGTGTGTGTGTGTGTGTGTGTGTGTGTGTGTGTGTGTGTGTGTGTGTGTGTGTGTGTGTGTAAGTATAAAACAAACCCCAAAGTGTGTGTGTGTCAGCTACTTGGGCAGAGACACGAAGCACTGGTTAGACAGAGAGGGTGCTGGAGATCTTGGCTTGGCCACTCAGCTGAGATCTCAACTCTATAGCTGTTCCAGTGGGGAGTCTTACTGGGGATCTGGAGACACAGGGAGAAACCAGCCCCAGATTGACCCTGGTCTCTGTGTGCTCTTAAGGGAAATTGCACTTGATGCAGAGAGCTGCATCTGGAAATGCTGTGTGTGTATCTGTTATCCTCCTATTGTACACTCCCCACTGGTGCCAGTGGTGAGGATTGAGGCTCCTTGATTACTGGTCCAGTGGTGGGTTGTCACACAGTGTAATAAATGATATGCATATTTAAAGGTAGCAGCTGATAGCTCTGGTGATCTGTGTTCCTCGTGTCAAAAGTTGGATGATTTGCTTACAATTGTTAGAAGTAAATCTAGACTTAATGATAATGAAGGCACTTGTGCAGTTGACACAACTTGGAGAACTGTTGTTACATATACTAATGATTGGACTGTTGAGATAAATAATGTTAGGCAAAGAACAAATAGAACACATTTAGGAAATGATGCATCTATTGTCTGTAAAGATCATTCAACCCCTATGAAACAAGACGATGCCCCTGACAACTTTAGAATTCTGGATACAAGTATTCAGCAATCTGAAGATGTGGATTGTTTAGAAGGAAACAAAAAAATAAAGAAAGGAAAAAGTTCACAACAAATAACAAGGAAGAAAAAGAAACTGATTAATGTGTGTAAAGTAAAGAGAATACATACTAAAAAGGACACTGCTTTGTTATGTAACATGCAAGTTACAGAAAATGATGATAGATTTTAATCAGAAAACCTTCAGTCTACAGAAAAAAGCATCATATTTCCAACAGAGAAGGTAGAAAAAAGAGGCAAGGGGAAGGTGAAAAGGAAGGAATCAAAACTGAATGTGGAAGGACTGAAGAACATTACTGTAAGAAAAAAAGAAGAGAAAGACAGATATTGACTACATGACTTAAGCTGTGGATTTACAGTGCCAACTGGATGAGAATTTAATACACAATGAAAACAGTGGGATTAATAAGACTAATGGTGATGAAGATCTAACCTTCGTAACAATTGACAGAGCAGATATTACTGTATTAGAAGCTGAAGATTCTTCAGAGATGGTCAGCAAAGATATTCTTGTAACTGGAGATTCAGTTATTAGAGGAATTGATATGTATATTTGCAGAGAAGATAATGAACATGGAATAGTATTATGCTTGCCAGGAGCAAAAACAGAAGATGTGAGGCAAGCCTTGAACGCCTTAATGTAAGGAAGTACGGATCTGTTTTTATTTATGTTAGTACAAATGATCTCATCTGCAAAGACTCTCTGACTGTTAGTAGGGAACTGACAGGTCTCTTAGATAGTATAGCTTGTACTGGTGTTAGGACTTATTTTTCACAAATCACCTATAGAAAGGATAGTCAGGTCACTGTGAATGATAAGATTTTTTGGGGTAAATATCCACACGGAAAAAATGTCCTGTTTTAAAAAATGGAAATGTGTAGAGCATCCAAGCCTAGTTTTGGACAGGCATATGTTCAGACAGGATGGCATGCATTTGTCAAGATCAGGAACAGAATTTTTGCAGCAGATATTTTGCAATATTTGACAAACACTAGGCAGGATTTTTGCCAAGATGAAAATTTAACAGTTCACAGATAGCAATATTTGATGCATTTATGATGGTTGTTAATGCTAGGAGCATTAATAATAAAGCTTTTTTATTGGAAAATTTGCTAAGTTCCCACAAGATTGATGTTGTTATTGTTTGTGAAACATGGTTAAAGAACAATGACTGGAAACCAGTTCTGTCAGGCTATAAATGTTTTTACTGTAACAGACATTCCAACAAAAAATTAAGTGGAGGTGTTATGATAGGGATTAAAGATAGTTATGAGACCTGTGATTATTACATGTTCAGTGACAACACCAATACTATAGACTGTGTAACTGTGACAGTAAAGACAACCCTGGAACAAATAACAATTGTTGGAGTGTTTAGACCACCAAAGTCAAATACAGATGACCTAGAGGAATTCATACATTTCTTGCATGAAACAAAGGAGGAAAGAATAATATTAGCTGGGAACTTAAATTTACCAGAAACAGACTGCAATAATATTGATTAAACAAGGAAATTATTCACAACATATATCCAGGAACAACAATTGCTTTAGATCGTAAAAAAAAAAAAAACTACCAGGGAATGGAACAAACTAGGTATTGTTTGTGTTCCCAAAGAAATTACTGTAACTTCAAGTCAAGTTTTACCACCATTGATGTGCAGTCATCATGAGGTTATTAAGGTTAATTTGTCACTAGATAATTCTGCCAAACTGAAATCTAAAGCAATGCAGAGAAGGTTAATTACAGATTATGTGGAAACAAAGAGTCACTATGTAAAATTAACTGGAGTGATGAGTTCAGCGGAAAAACTCCAGATGGAATGTGGAAAGTTTTGAAAGAGAAATTGCATGAAAAAAAATCAAAACAATGTTTAACATCAGGATGTAGGCATACGTCATGGGGATATATTTCCATAAGAACAAGATAGCTGATTAAGGTGATGGACAAAAAAATATAAGAAATGGAAGAGAACTCAAACTACAACTTTGAAAATTGAAATAAAGAAGCTGGATAAACAGATTAAGCATAGTGTGAGACAAGATCAAGAAAAATTTGAAAAAAAATTATGCAAAGATAGGAAACCTTTTTATAGATACATAAGATGTGGAAGGAGTAATGACGCACAAACTGATAAACTGTGTGCAGATTCTAAAATTTATTCTCAGACACAACAGATTATAGATATATTTACAAAATTTTATGCAAAGCAGTTTGGCTACACAAAAGGGGTGATAAGTTGTCCTAGTGACATTCAGGTAACCTCAGATACTAGAATCAAATTAGATTCCATTGAAAAAGAACGGCACAAACTGGATCCAAAAAAAGCACAGCGAGGAGACGGAATTAGTAACAATGACCTGAGAACACTTCAGCAAGAACTTACAGAACCATTATATCTATTATTTACTAGGTCATACAAATATGGGGAGATTCCTCAAGATTGGAGACATGCACTTATTAAACCTGTCTTTAAGGAAAAGGGGAGTAGGATAAACCCAGGGTCATACAGACCCCTAAGTCTACTTTCATGTTGTGGAAAAATAATGGTAATATCGGATAAGTTTTTATCAGAATTGGATAGGTTGGGACTTAAAACCATATATCAGCATGCATATGTTGAAAACGGGTTAACTTCATTTGGCTGAAAGCTCATTTGACTGAAACCCATTTGACTGACAACTAGTACTTCAGTACACTTTAAGGGAAATACCAGAGATTTGTCCTCTTCCCCAATGTACTGCGACCCTGGAGTTAGTATATATAGTTAGGGGGGTGTGGGGGCGAAGCCCCCCCACCTAGTTTCGTTTAAAAGAAGAATATAACACAAAAAGTACAGAATTTAAACCAAAATAGGTGGGGGGCTTCTCCTCCCACACCCCAATGTGGGGTGGGGGGCTGTGCCCCCCCCACCCCCTCCCTAACTATATATACTAACTCCAGGGTCGCACTACATTGGGGAAGGGGACAAATCCCTGTTATTTGCCTTAAGTGTACTGAAGTACTAGTTGTCAGTCAAATGAGTTGTGAGTCAAATGGGTTTCAGTCAAATGGGCTTTCAGTCAAATGAAGGTAACCCATTGAAAACAGATCTATTACCATCTGTAACATTATGTTCTATAACAATATAATAACAGCTATGAATGTAAAATTGTGCTGTGATATAATTTATATAGATTTAACTTCAGCATTTCACTGAGTGGTTTCTATTCCTCTTGCACTTTAGAGTGAGTGTCTGCAGAGTTCATTTAACCATTGGCTAGCCTTCTCCTTCCCTGTAGTCTTTACCCCTCCTTCCTCTAGCTCTTGTTCTGTATTGGATAGGCTGAGGTAATTTAAACCCAGGGTGCCATTTTTTTTTCAAATCCCACAGCAACTGTTTGTAATCCTTTTGCATTCAAGGTATGCTGTACATTGTGATTTAATACATAATTATTTAGTACAACAACTTATACTATCGGTTTCTGTTATTTTTTAACACTGCAGGATGGCTTTAGATAATTCTGCTTAATGAACTGCTGTCACGTGTGAACCCAGATATGTTCTGTTTTCCTTGTTTACTGTTATAAAGCCAGAAGGGCTATTTCACATGTTGCATTTCACTGCTCTGTCTAACTGGATTGATTAGTTTTTAAATATATTGAAAGTGTATCTTGCTTAATTTAGTAGAGAACTGCTTTATATATTTACATTTTATTTTTGTATGTTGCCATAAGAAACGATTTTATGTTATCAGGTGCTGAAGCAGGAATAACCATTACCTGATGTTTTTGTTATTGACTATTGCTAAACAAAAGTCCAATCTGACTGGTCACACAGTATGTGCTGCCTTAACCTAATGCTCTGTTACATTTTTCTTCTATTTTTCTTTCAGTAATCCAAACCATCCTTCAGATCAAGCAGGTCTCTGCCCCCCATATCAAGCAGTGGAAATTTCAAACTTCTCTCTTGAGCACTGGACACCCACAAACACTTGTCCTGCAACTAAAGAGACTAAACACTAATGTAGGTGCTTAACTTCCAAGTGTCTAGACAGTAAAATACCTTACCTGCATTAACTTAAACAAATGTTAGTGAGTGTATTAGTACATTTCAGCTGTATAGTTCCTTAATCAAACCTCTGTACTGATGAGTACATCACCAGGAATAAACAGGTGTATATTGTTCTCCAGTTAGTGTCCCCACCCCCAAACTAAAGTCAATTTTCTTTTGAGAAATACTCAAATCTATAAAATAGCATTTCATTTCCTCTCCTGTTTCATCTGTAACTAACCCCAGCTTTAATTCTATATCCTTTTAAGAATGTCAGAAAATTATACTCTGTGCCCATAATGTAGTCTATAACTTAGTGCAAACATACAGTTTAAATTACAGTTAAAATTTCAGTTTAACATATAACCATTTAAGCTAACACTGCATACTTACCAAAGTCTAAAGAAACACTTGGAGTCAGTGTTAGCCCGCTTCGCTCGCCCTCGCTGTGCTCCGGCTTGCTCCGCTCTCCTCCCTGCCCCCTATTCTCACCCGCCCCCACTACTACTACTTTTATTCTAACCCCTAATCACCTGACCAGTAGTCCAACCCCTAATTCCCTAACAACTAGCCCAACCCACTCATCCTACCTCCCCCACCCTCCAATCCAGTTACATCCCACACTGATCCCACTCCCAAAACACATTCCCAGACAACACACCTCTACCCTCACACACAACCAACCAGGAATCATAGTTGTACTACTCACTCAAAGTAGGAAAGTACAACTAAAGTAAACCGAAAAAGCAAACCAGCCCAGCCAGTCAGGACCCAAAACCAGCAGCACTAATAATCCAAACGTGTGTGAAGATAATGATAGCCAATTGAATCCAACGAAGCAGCAGTCTTTATTAAAACACAAACAATGAACCCAAGCGCTTTCACCCGAATATTACCGGGCTTTTTCAAGGACAAACATACAAACACTACTGTGTGTCTCCTTAAATAGTAAATTACATATCACCTGATAAAATTAATTAACTAACAATTATGTTTTACAAAATCCAAATAATAATATATTAAAATTGAGCGATCTATTATCATTATATAAAATTGTTTAAAATTACCATATGTACATAAGCAAATATATAAATATCTGTCATACAGAAACTTGATTAATTTTGTATACATATCATTAAAAAAAAATTTATATCATATGAAATATATATATTTTCTAACTACCTAATGTTTGTTCTTGAAATTATGTTTCATATAAACTTAAACTTGGAATGTTATTCTGTAATATATAATCGAAAAAATTAGTCGACTCTATCCCTTGCAAACCTCTGTAAAACCTACATAAACATTATAACCTTGTACCTTTGGTAAAAATGGCAAGCACTAACAAACAATAAAAAATAAAAAATAAACTCACCCACGCCGTTAGTTTGTACAAGGGGGATATGAGTGTGTATACCTCCCTGTGATACATCCTTCTATATAGAGAAGGGTAACAATGATAACATTACAAACGAGCTTTCCTTAATTTCAAAACACTCTTGATGTTGATGCTGTCATTCAAGCCAGGAAACTTGTTAGAGTTCAATTTCAATTGCCAATATAACTCACGATACTCTAACCTTGTTTCCCAGCTGCCCCCTCTAATGTCCTGTGTTACCTGCTCTAATACCAAAAACTTAACATTCATTTTTTCACATGATAAAGAGTGTTTATAAAAGGCATTACTTTCCTTCTGCTTAACTACATCATTAAAATGTTCATAAACCCTTCTCCTCAAGTGACGTTCCGTTTTTCCTACATAAAAACTATCACAGGTTTTGCATATTCCTAAATACACTACTCCCTTTGTACCACAATTATAATATTTCTTCGGAATAAAATTAAAGTTCCTAGAAGGAATGTTCACCCTATCCTGGTTCACCATGGCATGGCATTGTTTGCACTTGCCACAAGAATATGTACCACATTTCCTTTTGTTCTTTTCCGTCTCTAGAATATGTTTAGTTTCAAAAATTTCTTTAAGGTTCCTGTTTCTTTTTCTAACAATATGTGGTCGCTCACTCAAAGTAGTATCATGTTACCCACACTTACATCCCTATCACTAGCTCTACTATCGCTAACCTTCCTACCTTCCTTACAAACAGACCTACCACTGCACAACTACTCCTATCACACTACCCACACTAGCCCACCCTCTCAAACCCACTCACACTTTTACATTTGCCCTACAATAATAAATCTTACAACTACATATTACTTACTAACAAAAATGACACCATCTCACCACACTAAGAAAAACTCTCATAGACCAAGCTCACAAACAATTAATATTAAAAAACACATACTGACACTCCTACAAACTCTGCTAATCTCTGGTGACATTCACCCAAATCCAGGTCCCCTCTCAGCCAGACAAACATCTGATCTGCTAATCCTAAATCTCAACATAAGAAGTATTACCAACAAGCTAACAGACCTACATGCATTCATAGCCCACTACAACCCTGATATACTCACCATTACAGAGACCTGGCTTAAACCCAGTATCCAAGATGAAGACTTTCTTCCCCCAGGGTATAATACACTTAGATCTGATAGAACAAACAGGAAAGGAGGAGGAGTAGCCATTCTCTTTAAAAACACCATTAACCTCCAGCTCCTGCACACCACACCACCCACTTTTCAAAATGATGCAGTCCTATTTTCTGTCCTATCCATAAGAAACACCAAGAAGATCATTATAATATGCTGCTACATACCTCCAGGCAACAACTCACTCATAATAGAAGACATCCTACACTGGACAAATGACAATCTACCTCAGGAAACAATCCTACTAGGAGACCTTAACACTGACTAGGTAGCCTGTAAGTCCAGCAGCCCCTCTACACATATCAATCTATATGGGTTCTCTCAACTAATTGAAGAATCAACTAGAATAGATGAGAAAACAAAGAGAGAATCCATACTGGACTGGACACTAACCAACTATCCCAAACAAAACTATACAGTAGGCTGTCTCCCAGATGACCTAAGTGATCATCTCCCCACCTTCCTACTCCACAAACACTCCAATCACCCCAAACCAGTAGTCTACAAATTCGTACGAGATGACCGTAACCTTACCCCATGATACCTAAATACTGTCCTAAGCTACTGCAACTGGGAACCACTACGGACACTTGGGTTAGACCAGTCAGTAGACTACTTCAGTACTACCTTCTCTAACATCCTTAATGGTCTAGCTCCCAGCAGAAAGATCAGAGTTAAAGCCAACTACGCACCCTGGCTAAATAGGGACACAGGAGCCTTACTAAAAGCTAGAGATAAAGCCTGGAATATCTGGAAAACTGACAAAACCCTAGCTCCAGGCAATACTATCAACAGCTTAGAAACAAGGCCAAGGCTGAATCCAAAATAAAACAAACAAAACTATTTTTCTAGCTCCCAAAGGAAATATTCGAATAATCCACAAAAATTCTGGCATGCCATTAACTCCCTACTAAAGCCAGGCAAAACCACAATTCCAGCACCCAGCTCTACTAACAATATCCTAGACATAGCTTCTCAATTTAATAACCATTTAACTAAATCCATCTTAGCCCTGTCCAGTCAAATAACCAAAAACAGTCTAGCTCAGTCACAACCTAACCTATCCCACACCACCCCCTCTTTCAGCCTATCACCAGTGCCCACCTCAACTATCAAAAAACTTCTCCTAAAACAAAAGCCAACCACACTGGCAGCTGATAACATAACTGCTGCATACCTAAAAATGGCTAGAAACTCCCTATCATATCCTGTCTCCATCCTTATCAACCGCTCCATACTAGAATTCCACAAACCCAAACTCTGGAAAGTATCTCAAATCATTCCTCTCCATACAGGAGGTAATTCTTACGAATTCTTCAACTACCGACCCATTGCCAACCTTTGCCCTTTATCCAAAATTCATAAGAAATGCATCCACTTGCAAGTGATGACATTTCTTAACACACACAATCTACTATCTACCACACAACATGGTTTCCGTCCACATCATAGCACTACCACAGCCCTTCTATCCTTCACTAATGATATAAACCTTCACAGGAATGATAACAAATATGTATCAGCCATTTTCCTAGACCTCTCAAAAGCATTTGATATGGTCTCCCACTCCATTCTACTAGACTCACTAAGATCATTATCCTTCACCTCCTCTACTATAGCCTAGTTCAGAAGCTACCTATGTGACAGGCAACACTCAGTCCAGTGGAAAGGAACTCTGTCTACACAACTTCCAACCACCATAGGAGTCCCACAGGGCTCTATACTGGGCCCGCTATTGCTCTCTATTTTCACAAATAACCTCAATAGTGCTACACTACATGTCACACTCGTACAATATGCGGATAATTCACCCCTAATCTGCTCTGCCTCATCTCCCACCACCCTACATTCACTCACTCAAGATACCTTTAACTCAATAGAAAAATGGATATCAGGTATCCAACTAATTCTAAATCCCAAAAAGACAAAACTGCTACTATTTACCCCTAATAGATAAAAAAAAACTTCTCCTTTACCATAACATCTAAGGATGGAACCACAATCTCCCTTTCTAACCACACCAAACTTCTGGGCATTGAAATAGACAATAATCTCCACTTTGATGTTCACATCTCACATACCATAAAACTAGTACACAAAAAACTAGACTCCCTATACAGGCATAAGTCCTTTCTCTCACAAAAAGCAAGAGTCACTCTTGCACAAAGCCACCTCCTCTCAACTCTATTATACGCAGCACCAGTCTTTACCCAAATCAGACAATGTGACCTAGACAAAGTAGAATCATGCTATAATAAAATAGCCAAGTTTGCTACTAACTCAACCTATAGAACTCATCACTGTGCTGCACTAAAATAACTAAAATGGCTTCAGCTACCACAGCTACTTAACTATCACCAGCTGGACACAGCCTGCAATATTCTCAAATATCCTGAAAAAAAAACATCCATTATCCAACTTACTTACTGTCTATACTGTAAACCGGTACCTAAGATCTAGTGAACAATCTCTCCTCTCCATCACCAAGGCTAAAAATAATGCAGGGAAAGCGCTCTACTCCCACACCGTTGCCAGAAATTGGAACTCTCTTCCCATATCCATGTCCACTGCCCCCTCCGCATCCATATTCAAAAACTCCCTCAAATCGCACCTTCTTAATACCTGGTTATGCCCTTGTATCACATAACCCTACCCATACTACTATTAACTCCCCAAACTCCTCTCTGATCACATGCTGGATCTCTGATCCCCTGTAGGCTTGGTCATCTGAAAGTGTACTTTTAACTGTAGAATCTTACTTGATATATTTTCTTCTCTTACCAATGTATAACTGACATTGTCTTTTCACCCATGTTCTATATCTTCTTTTACCTGGAGTGTTTTATTAATTTCTTGTTATATTACTATGCTCAGCATATATGATAAAACCTGTTTTGTGTATTATGCTGCATGTACTGTAACTGACATTGTCTTTTACCTATGTTCTATATCTTCTTTTATCTGGAGTGTTTTTATTAATTTCTGGTGGTGCTGTGGTAGCGTTGTCACCTCACAGTAAGACGTTGTCCCATTTGATTCTCAGCTAGAGCATCTTCTGTCTGGAGACATGCGTGAATGGGCGTACCTTCATTGAAGGTTGTGCGTCAGGGCTGGCAAATCGGCACGTAAAAATATACTGCCAATCGTTAGCGGACTAGAGTTCCGCTGTGGCAACCCCTAACTGGGAAACACCAAAAGACGCAACAACAACATTACTACGCTCAGCATACATGATGTAACCTGTTTTGTGTATTATGCTGGATGCACTGCATTTGTATAACTTGATGCTGGAGCTTTTCTCCCCAGGCCTCCGCTGAAAATGGACCTGGTCCAGTCAGAATTTCCCAGTTAACAAATGTAAAATAAATAATAAATAAATAAATAATCTGACAGGGCATACACAAAAGATTGATCAATAAATTAGAACAACTAGGTATTAATGTATTTTTGATAAGATGGATAACTGCATGGCTTACAAATAGGACATGGCAAGTATCATACAGCAACTGGACAGGTGAAACTCTTGGTTACAGTCAGAGTGTGCCACAGGGTTCTGTCCTAGGCCCTTACTTGTTTAGATTGTATCTTTAAGACCTAACTTTTTCATCTGAGGTGTTGTACAGTCTATATGCAGATGACCTGAAATTGGGTAAACTGATTACATGTGTTAACAGATAAGGCATGGCTGCAAAATAACTTGACTAAATTGACCATTTGGGCACAGGAGAATAAAATGCTGATAAATACACCACAAACTAAGCATATGAGATTTGGGCGACATAAATTGAAAGGTGAATATTTAATACAGCACACAGTGATTGGAACTGTAGACTCATTTAAGGACCTGGGTGTATGGGTAGAACCAGCTATGAGTTTTTCTAATCATAGCAACCAATTGGTTAATGATAGTTACAGAAAAAATGGTTTATAAAGTCTAGGAAATCAAAAATGATGAAGTCATTGTTTGTTAGTTACATTAGACCCAAACTTGAGTACGGAATAACAATATGGCGACCCTAGAAGAAAACAAGCACAAGTAAACTGGAAAGAGCACAGCAGAAATATACTAAGGGCATCCATGGATGTGAAAATTTAAGTTATTATGAAAGACTAAAATATCTAAACTTGTACAGTGTCTCTTACAGATATCTAAGAGGAGGTTTTATTCAGGTATATAGGGCATTTAGAGACAGCTACCTCTGGGAATGTTTCGGGTTATCAAAAAGTATTAGAGAATCCTCAGACAATCCATGTAGAAGATTCTATAGGAATGAAAAGTGTACTAATTGGTTCTCTGACAGAGTAGCTGATACATGGAACAAACTATCATATTAGATTAAAGCAAGTACTAGTTTAGATATTTTTAAGAACAGCCCTGACACTTATTATGGGAACAAGTGTTTTGTTATATTGACAAGCTAGAAGGGCATTAATGCCCATGCTTGAAATATTTGTATATATGTATGTATTCCTGTTGAGGTATGTAAAAACTTAAGCATTTGGAGAAATTAAAGTGGGAGGAGAAGTAGGTAATATAGAGAACAGGAGCAAATGAAGGTGATAAAGGAGAAATTAAAAAGTAATACTGTGCAATAGAATGAGCCTAGATAAAACAACCATTTGCAAATGTTAAATGGTGACTTGCATTAGTACAGTTCTGTAGAAATAGTATCTCATAGAAATTCAACAAGAATGCATATAAAGTAGTAGTCTGGCCTCTGGTAGTTGGTTTAGAGGGTAAGGTTACAAGCTAGTCCCTATAATACAGGGTTTAATTCCCTCAGTCTTTATTTGCTTAGAGGGTGACCTTGAGCAATTCACTTAACCAGACATTACTCCCTGATTGCCTCTGGAAAGGGTGTGTATATCCAGTAGGCCTATCTGGTTAATAAATTGGTATTATTATTATTATTATTATTATTATTATTATTATTATTATTATTGTTGTTGTTATGATAATATTGTTTACATGTTTGGGCATAAAACAATACATAATGCAGCCACTGAAACAGCCTTACTCTTAAATAACTATTTCATAGAAACAATTCAAAAACTTATTCAAAATGGCAACATTTCCTCTACCCAGCCCTGTACCCCTCCCTTGCAAACCACCATCTGACACCTTCTCACTAAAACCAGTTCCCTCCTCTTACATCAATCTCTCCTAACCATACTCAAACCTTGTTCCCACTCCACTGACAAATTACCTCCCTACCTTCTCAAAATAGCGCAAAATCCATTGCCAACCCCATTTCCATATTCATAAATAGATCCATTACTGAAGCCTGTGCCACTGATATCTGGAAATCCTTCTTCACAATCCCTCTTCGCAAGGGCAGAAACTCTATTCTGTTCCCTATCTCCAAAATTCTTGACAAATGTGTACTCACCCAGTTACACAAACACCTGATAGACAATAATCTGCTAACTTCTACACAACATGGCTTTAGACCACACCAGAGCACCTCTACAGCACTGCTTTCCTTCACTCAAACAGTAGCTGAGGCCCATGACAATAACATGCTAGTCTCCTGTCTTTTCCTTGATCTTTGTAAGGCCTTCGACACAGTGTCCCACTCTAAACTTCTTACTAACTCTCTGATGTCCACCTCTCTACCACCTCTGTAAATTGTTTTTCCAGTTACCGCTTCAATAGCCAACAATCTATATGCTGGTAATCAGTAGCCTCCCCCTTCCTTCCAGTCAATACTGGTGTTCCACAAGGCTCTGTCTTGGGCCCACTCCTGTTTAATATTTTCACTAACAACCTACATACTGCTTTTACGTTGTCAGCACTACTACAATATGCTGACGATTCCACACTTATCACCACTGCCCATAGCATTTCTGATCTCCTAGCACTCAGTCAGAATACCTTCTCCTCTGTTGAAACTTGACTCTCTGGCAATCAACTTGTAGTCAATCCTAAAAAAAACAAACAAAACTCCTTCTCGTCTTCCCTAGAACTCTGGCTCTACATAAATCCTCCTTTTCTATTATGTCCCTTAAAATTACCATCATAAAACCCGACCCTCATATCAAACTACTTGGCATCATTATCGATGATGAACTAAAATTTATCATTCACACCCAACATTGCATAATAAAAAAAACACCAGAAACTTGGCCTACTTTATTGAAATCTGAAAATTGTTACAGTGTCCACTAAGCTCTTTCTGGCCCAGTCACTCCTTTTACCTTGTCTTCTGTATGCACCCCCTATCCTCACTAATATTCAATCTAAACTTCTGTCCAAACTTGAACGGGCACACAATAAAGTTGTTAGATTTGCCGCAAACCTGCCTTACAATTCCCATCACTGTCTTGCCCTTAAGACACTTCATTGGCCTGGATTGTCCAAGCAACTAGTACTTTTTCAAGTACTTATCACACACTCTATTCTGAATAATCCGTCCTCTTGTCCTACTATCTACAATTTAGTATACTACTACTTCACCTCCGACACCTTCATACAACTGACAAACACCTCCTCGATATCTACAAAGCTAAAAAAACATTGGAAAGTCACTTTATAAATACTGTTTAGCTCATGCCTGGAATGCAGTCCCTCTCAGTATAAGAAACATTTCCTATAAGAATTTGTTTAAACAGGAACAAAAACACTATCACCTAACCACTTGGCCCTGTCCTTGTCAAGCCCCCACATGATATATTTTTCCTCTCCATTCTCTATCTCTCTTTTGATACTCTGCCTCTGCTTTGTTCTTTATTCCCTTTGTCTTGTAACCTCATTCTAGTCCATCTAGTATTATTAGTTCAGTGATCCTCCTTATGTTATCTCCTATACTTTGTGTGTGTACCTCTCATATAATGTTTAGATATCTTCACGCTATGGTGTTGTAATTCAGACTGATGTGCTGTGTAGTTGTACATTAATACTTATGCTATGTGCTTGTACATTTGAACTCTATTTTCTGTTTTCAGTCTTTGTATGATTGTAAATTCTCTGGAGCTTTTCTCCTCAGGTCTCCACTGAAAATGGGTCCTTGGCTCAGTTGGACTAACCCAGTTAAATGTCAAATAAATAAATAAAAGGGAACTGTAAGTTACCTTTGCTTCTGATCATATACTGTCATTCTGTCATGAAGCATAAAAATGTAGGAGATGTTATACTGAAACAGTACACAGCTACCAAAGATACAGAAAAATCTGAGGCATACAACACCACCAATAAAAACTGTCACTTTACCAACTTTCATAATGTGAGAGAAAGTGAACAACTCAGTGCAAAGAATCATAAATGGACATGATAAACATGTTTCTTTCTACTTAACAGTGGTATGGCTAGTCTGGTATGCAACAATAACCATTTACTATGGGTCCCAAGTCATCTCAGCACCAGCTGAAAATTCTAGAACATCATTGTTATGTTAGCTCAGTTTTCCCCTTATTTTCTGTTTTAAAATCATAAGGACTACAGATCAAAAAGGAAAAAAGAAAAAAAAAATCACCTTCAACAGAATTTAAGGATAAATATTTTGCTAGTGCTGCTAGCACTTTCTGTCCAGCTATTTTATGGTCTGTTACTAAGTGAGGTAAACAAGTATGTCAATTTCTTAGATAATCTCAGTGTCAGTCCTGACTGGAAATCTCATAATCTGAGGAGAGATCACTACAAGAAACAAACTAAGTACTGAGGGACTTTCTGAAAGTTAAATTAAAATAATATGACACAGCATAAATACATGGATACTATTAACAGCCCCTGTAGCTCACAGTAGATATCCAAATTTTGTTTATTTTTTTAATAGCAACTATGGGAGTGAGATGTTTAATAATGAATAGCATTTTTTTTCTCCTAGCCAGAAACCTTGCAAGGCAGTCAAACACCAGAGATGTACTCATTATTGACATTCTGAGGGAGAGTAAGGCTGTGTGTAAAAACAACTGATTTTTACAATTACTTGACAACAGTTAAAATAATCTTCTGGACATCTTATGATGTTACATATTATGAGTTTGCTGCCAGATGTCTGAGGGTCCCAGGAGGCAATCTATCTAGATCTGTGCTTCATCCTACCTTAGGGTAGCTCGTTCCCTCTCTAAAGCATACTTTTTATCCTAGTGCCTTCCTGCTGCTTTAAGTCACATATGCTTCAAGTAGGTGGCTTGTATCCAAAATAATTAAAAGCATGCAATACATTAATTTCCGTACCACTTGCCCATGCCATAAATAGTTAGATCTCAATTTCAATTTCTAAATGAAACACAAAACTTCTTTGGGACACCTTTCGCCCCATTTTCCTGTTTCAACCCCAAGTAATGTTCATGGAAACTGCTGCATGCAAACTGTTAAATAAACATGTCTGCTTCTACAATTTGATGTGCGATGACTTCCATGATATTATGAGGAAAATGGTATAACTGATTTTTATCCCGCCACAAATGTCATCTGGTTGGCTCCAAAGAATGGAAAGCTTGGTGCACCCATATATGGCACCCTTCTGAGGTTTAATTTCCATTTTCCATCACCTTATACATAAAGAATGTAATAAATGAGCCCTGTATAATCCAGCCATTAACTACATTTCTAATAACCTTTCCAAAGACTCTTTTTATTATACATGCCAAGCACTGCTCCTCCCTTTTCACAACTATATCCAAAAGGGTGCCTCGTGGTTATGCTTTGGGCCTTTTTCTTTTTCTAGCTTTCATCAAAGCACTCGCCTTAAGTAATCTCCACTAGCAGAGCACATATCTATACTGATGATCTGGTTCTCTCAGGCATTGAGTCCTCATCTTCCTTTATCACTTTCATTCTCATCCAAAATCTCATCTTTATTTGTAAACTAGTTCATCCTGAAAGTGTTTTGCATTAAACACAGATAAAACCAAAACCACATTCTTTGGAACTCTGGCCATATTTATTAATATTCTTCCAACCTAGAAAATACTAAAAATGCATCCTTGTTGTCAAAAAAGGACCGCACCCTCACATTTATATCCCATCTTGAAAAAAAGATGACATAGAAGTCTCTTCTCTCATTATTGATTACAAAATATTGTATCTCTTAACAAAGGAAGCTGAAAGAGTTTTGGCTAAAGCATTGATCCCCTACATAACCGAAAATGTATTCCCTATACTAATAAGGAACTCTTCTGTGAAAGCATATCTTTTTGCTTGTAAAAAAATCAGTACTACTGCTGCCTTGCTCTTGGAAAGCAAAATCAGGTATTTTCCCACTGCAGAAAGATTTATTTTGCTAAGCTGTGCACTCATTTTCAGGCTTCTGTTTGTGGGCCATTGACTTCCTTCTGCATGTTTGCTCACCTTTATGTCCCTTAAAGGTTACATGCCCTCTCTTTTGGTATCTTATTTCTCATTTCTCATTCCTTCTATTTCTTCTGTCATGATTGGCAATGCATTCTCAGTACAAAGAATATTACCTTGGAACACCATCACTGAAAACATTAGATTAATTCCTGCTTTTCCTAAATTTCAAACAATCCTCAAGATTTTCTTAAAGGCCAAGGCACAATGCAATTGTATTATGGGATAATATATAAGCATTCATTTATACATCAGATTAGTGTGGACCCATTAACACACAACTACATGCCGTGCTGGTGATCGGGTGGTAATGCATGCCGAACTGTATACTTTGACCCTGTTTATTGGAGCATTGCATTTCTTTTTGAAAATTCAGTATCTTTTGCTGGTATTTCATGTATTTTATACAAATTTTCTTTACTTATATTGTTAATAAATTCTGGAGCCTTCATTTTTTAGTATGCAAATAAACTTTTATCTACTTTACTATATGCAGGTCTTGGCTACCTTTAGGGACAAATAAATAAAATAAGTAAATAAGTACATATGCTTTCTCAATACATTGAGTACTTTTTTCAGCAATGTGATTAGTTACTAATGTTGTTTAAAATACCGCTTTGATTGTGTGTTCAGCATTCATATACATCATCATCAGTCTCCTAGCATGCTTGATTTTAGATATCAAAAGAACACTAATGGTGTCATATAAAGAAAAGGCTTTTAGTAATCTGGTCATCTCAAATCTTCGGTACCCAGCACTGTAACATCACCTTTTCTATGTGCATATTTCTGCAAAATCTTAACACTAAATTATGTTGCCATAAAACAAACCAGAAAATGTTATAGTCACAACTAATTTTTGATGCCCCTGGAAAAATTCACCATTAAAATAACTTCCTGAACCTTTAAAGACATGCATATTTGCACGTGTTTTTGTCCAAGGGATTTTAATTAAGCCAATTACTCTACAAATTTCACAAACCTAAACAGCTGTTTTGCAGTCATCCTTTTCAGAAATGCATTCACCAGTCACTCAGAACAGGGTGTGGATTACTGGAGATTTATCTCCCCTCGTGTAATGTTGTCAAGAATAGCAAATAAGTGATTCACCATGACAAGTAAATCTTCTGATAAACCATTCTGTTGACTGCCTTATGACAGTTATACAATAGTAAGGAGTGGTTAAAACTTCATCATAAAGATCTAATCAATCCATCTGGCATCTGCAAAAGTATTTCTTGCCTCATGGGAAAAATATCAGTATAAAGGATGACTCCTTAGAACTAAATTCACCTGCTGACACACCCAGTGCCCTCACCAATCAGTTCAAATTTATAATCATACAATTGACATAAAAATAAAAAAAACAGTGTACCACGAGTCTGCACCCTTAATCAAAATTCCACATCTGTCTAATCTTTCACATTCACCAATATAGCTACTAGACAAATCAAGGGATTATTAAAGAAAATCAAAGATGGTAGATTTACTTTTGAACATAACTTACCACCATGATTTACCCAAAAAAAATTGTTTCATTCAATGCAAAACACATAACACAGCTAATTAATAGATGTTTATCAAACAGCCGTGTGCCTGACGTATGGGAATCTGCAAAGGTCATTCCTCTGTACAAAGGACGTGAATCCCAGAACCATCGGCATATTTAACCCCCACCCAAGGCTCTAGAAAAAGTAGATGTGTAGCCTGCCAGTTGGCTCTATGTCTCTAATTGCTCATTTCCACAGAGCTCAATAATCTTTGGCTACTTGCCTGTGCTTCAAGAGGTATTTCACTGAATCCAGTGCCATCCAGGCAAAAATAAGTTATCAAACTATTAACTGTTTAAGTGATCACTGCTTGTATTTTGCAATTTTCTGAGCAATTAAAGTGTATTTATTGCTGCAGATTATCTTTTCTCCTTTACTCTTTGGTATTTGAACTCTTTAGACTTGCAATCACCTCGTAGAGGGGTGATTTAGCTAGGGAATAAATTGTGTTGTTGCATTGCACTTGAGGGTCCTTTTTTGCTGCGATTTTACATTAAGTGGACTAAGGCCATCCATTTTGTGTAGGAGTTTGCCTTATCTATCTGATCTGGGAATCACTTCAGAGGGGCTCAAAATGTAGTCATTTTATTTGCCAGAAGGCTTAGGAATTATATTTCACTTTCATTTCTGCTTCTGTAAATTAGGCTGATTTGCACAGAGCTATTCATCACACAGTAGCGGTTGACAGTGTCCTGTACAGGTGCAAGTGCCTGGACATAATTTGTTGAAGCATTTCATGGAGTTAAGCTCAGAGCAGCTAGCTTGTATATCCTAACACTATCTAATACCATATCCTAGCACTATTCCGTAACTCCAGAGATCACTCTAGGAGACCTTTGTGAAACCTAGTCCTGAAATCCTAACAGGCTACCCTAATACAGGTCCGGACAACATGGATATGCAATTTCCATATGTCTCCATAGCCAGCTTGGTAGATGTAGGTATCTTGAGTCACTGTAGCAGCTGTCTCATGTATACGGACAACCTCTTAATCAAGAAATAAAGAAACCAACACAGTATGAGGGGTCAGAATGGAGAGATGAAAAGTCAGCAAGCAAGGGAGAGTAGTAGTGCTGAAATTTAATTCATCCTCAAGTCTTGGTGAGTACCTTCACAAGGTAGACCCTGTTTTTCACAAAATCTCCCCAAAACAACACTGATATATAGACTGTATTTATATAGCATATATCATGGACAGAAGTAGGTTAAAATTTAAAAAAGATAGCTGGGTGCATAAGACCCAGGATAAAAAAGTGCCCAATCCTGGTAGCCACACTGGTGCCAGGACTAGAAAAGATGACAGTATAGAATTCTTAAAATAAGGAAACATTCCTACAATGGGGCCATGCCAGGCCCAGGGGGAGGACAGTCCCCCTGTTGTAGAAGGAAGTAGAAGTCCACAAAAATCATAAAAACTGATAGGCCAAAGAAGAGCCATAAAGATGATAAAGTGGACTATTAAGGATAAAAAAGGAATGATGTATTGTTACTATTATACAAAGAGCCCAGAATTTCCAGACAAAAGATATACAGAACAATTAAGAGAGAAATTAGAGGAAAGAAAAATACTTCCACATTAATACAACAGATTTGTGAAAAAACAGTATATAGATCAAAAAACTTTGATCTGTTTGGAAAAAGAAGCATCTGACAAAGTGCGAAAATACACACAACAAAAACCTAGACATTTTTGAAAATATAAACAAGAAATATGGACATGGGAAAGAAAGAGAGATTTGATGTGGTGCAATATTTATGCAAAGGAGAAAGCTAAATTAATCAATATAAATAAGGTAGCCCCAAAGATATTCAAAGAGAAATGCAGGCAAAGCCATCTGGATATGGAAAATTTCACAGTAAAAAAATAATATCACAAAGAGGGAATGTAGAAAAGAAGATTAGTAAATTATAAGTTAAAAAAAATAGAAGTTGAAGTTAAGGAGTGCCTGCGAAGTGAAGGATTTGGAAGGTCTAACACAGGTTACATCACAGCATGATGGAAAGAGTCCACAAAGTAAGGAAAAGCAGAAAGATCAGGAGACATATGAAGAAGAAATATGGACATGGGAAAGAAAAAGAGATTTAATATGGTGTAATAATTATTCAAAGAAGAAAGCAAAACTAACCAATGCAAAAAGAGCAGCACCAAAGATATTTGAAGAGAAATACAGGCAAAGGAATCCAGATATGGAAAACTTTACAATACAAAAAATAAGAAGACAAACAGGAAAAGCAGAAAAGGAGATCAGTAATGGAGAAGTTAAAGAAATAGAAAGTAAGGTTTTGGAGTGCCTGCAAAGTGAAGGATTCAGTGTAGAAAATCGAATGCAGAAAGTACCACAACAGGATAGAGCAATAGATATCCAAATTAAGGAGAAACCAGTGGGATGGGAAGCTATTGGTCAGGTGCCATATGAAGATATTTTGGAGCCTTTCACAGGAAGCCAGTATAAATGTTCACTTGAAGCTGAACAGGAAACTGTAGAAACTCTGATGCAGTCAATGTTGAGGAGTGATAGGCCAGTGAGTTCCCATATGACAGAGCAATGGATGGCAGAGGATGCAATTGAAGAGAATGTGCCACAGGAAGATGCTATAGAACTTTCTATAGAATGCCTGCATGAAATTATAAAAAGTGCCCTCAGTTTAGAAGAAAATGAGCTAAGAGAAGAGTTGCTTGATTTAATGGAGATAGACATATTAAAATCAATGAAAGAAACAGACTGCAGAAGGTCAATACAACCCAAAAAGTCAGAAGTTTGATAAAACAAATGAACACAGTAATTAGGACTGCCTATATAGATCCATACAATATAACAGAAGTAAACAGGATATATCACTGTGCAGCTAAATTAATAACTGATAAAGGTCTACCACAAAAACACAGGGTAGTGAGGGAAAGGAAGGGGAGAAATGAAATACCATCATGAAAGTATTGAATAGAGAAAACTATAAAGCAATTAAGATAAGAAGTGTCACTGTTAGAAGAATATAGAAGAGGGAACAGATCAACAAAAATACTAAGAAAGATAGACGTAATAAAAGCAATGCATACTATTAGAACAGACCAGGATCTATCATGCACTATCACAAATAAACTAAAAATCTCAGCACAGGTGGAAAAACGTAGAAGACACACAGATAAATATAAAGTAAAAGTACAAAATAAGCAATTTATTGATGACCCAAAAACGTTTTACAGAGAATTGGAAAACAAGGTAAAAGGAAATGAAAGACCACCACAAAAAGGAAGAAATAGATACATTTTGGAGAAGTATTTATGAAGATCCTGTAGAACATAACAAAGATGTTAAATGGATAGAAGAAGTAAAAGAAAGAATAAGAAGTTTAAAGGTACAGGATATGAAATGGGATGAAGTAACAGCCAGAGAGATTGAAACAAAGTTAAGAAAAGCCTCTAACTGGAAAACCCCAGGCCCAAATCAGTACCTAACTTCTGGTTAATAGCATTAACATCTCTGCATGAAGATTTAGCTATGAGTAAGAACTATTTATATGAGCACCCTGAACAGACACCAACCTGGCCAACAACAGGAAAAATAATGTACCTACTTAACAGTGAACCTGCAAGCTGCCCTAAAAATTATAGACTGATAACTTGCCTTCTGATGACGTATAAACTATACATGGGAATTGATGCCAACAGAGTTTATAGTCATTTAGAAGAAAACTCAATTATGGCAGTAGAAAATAAGGGCAATAAAAGAAAGTCATATGGAACAAAGCATCATTTGTTATTAAATAATGTCATAGTGGAGAACTGTAAAAAGGGGAAGAATCTAAGTATGGCATGGATTGACTATAAAAAAGGCTTTGATAGTATCCCGCATTCATGGATAAAAGAATGCTTAAAATGTATACAATACATCTTACACTGACCGACTACATTGCAGTGGCCATGAAACAATGGCAGACCACTTTGCAATTAAGCCATGATAAAGGACAAATGATTATTTCGGGGATAAAAATTCAAAGAGGGGTATTCCAGAGTGACTCTCTGTCACCACTGTTATTCTGTCTTGCCCTTAACCCATTAAGCTGTCTACTTAACAACTAAGGCTACGGCTATAATTTAGCTCCTAGAAAACAACAAAGTGTAAAGTCTTCTCATCTTCTCTTTGTCAGTGATATAAAACTGCACAGCTCATCAGATGAGGAACTGAAAGCACAACTGCAAGTTGTCAAAACTTTTTCAGATGACGTAAGAATGTCATTTGGTCTTGATAAATGTGAAAAAGCAACCTTTAAAGCAGGAAAAGTGCAGCACCAGGAAAACATCAGTTTGGGACAAGAATATGATATAAAGGAGTTTGAGCAAAAGGGAGTGTATACATATCTGGGAATTAATGAAGGATCAACAGTAAAACGTGAACAAATGTGAATAAAACTTACTAGTAACTTACTGTAAGGAACACTTTAGAAGACTTAAATTAATCCTGAAAACAGCATTGACTTCTAGGAGCAAAGTCCTAGCTATAAATCAATTTGCTCTTCCTGCTCTAACTTACAGTTTTGGAGTGACTGACTGGCCCCAAAACATGTTGGATATATTAGATAGGAAAACAAGAAGGATGCTTCATGCTCATCAAATGATTTATAAAAATTAGTGCATACCTTCCGAAGGACAGATGGGCCTCCTTGAAATTGATTACATTTATAGATCTGCAGTCTTGGGACTCCACACATACCTGCTGACCTCACAAGACTCAAATGTAGTAAAAGTTCTGAAACATGAGGAGACTAAATCTAAGATGACTTCTCTGCTTAACCTAGCAGGGGCATATCAGCGTCAAGCAGGAATAGAAATCAAACCAGAAGTAGAGAAAAATCAGGCAGCAACTGAATGTGCCAAAAAACAAAATAAAGAATTTAGGGTCAAGCACCAGATGAGAAGGCAAGAAATGTGGAAAAAGCATAAATATAGTTGCAAGTACAGAAAACTTTTGGAAGAACCTCATGTTGATCAGGAACAAACGGAGGAATGGTTAAGGAGAGGTGAATTCAAACCAAGAGATGAAAGGTTAATATTGGCAGCCCAAGACAGTGGACTATGTACACGCTGGTTTACAAAGTCCATTGAACATGTGGGCAAAACAGACAAATGTAGGTTTTGTAAAACCGAATTGGAAACAGTAGCATACCTCATTGCTGGTTGTGACATACTAAAGGCAGAAGGACTGTATAGTGAAAGGCATAATAATATGGCAAGACTGTTGCACTGGGGATAGTGCAAACATCATGGTATTGAAGTGCTGAAAAACACTGGAAACATGAGCCACAAAACATCACAGAAAATGATGAAGTCTACATCACATGGGATCATCCATTACTAAGAGTTCAAAAGATAGATGCTAGAAAACTGGATATAGTGGTCCATGAAAAGAAAACAAAAGTAGCATTGATCATTGAAATTGCCACACCCAGTGACTACAGTGTCTTGTATACAGAGAGACACAAAGTCATAAAATAATAGGATTTGCAGCCAGAAATGAGAGCAATGTGGAAGAAAGATACTCAGTTCCAGCAGTAGGAGCAACGGGTCTTATAAAAAGATTCTACAATCGTATTTAGATATGTTACCAATACATGTAACCCCCGTACGAATTGCAGAAGTCATTACTGGGCACATTGCGAGTACTGTGAAGAGCACTTCTGGCTGACATCAAAGACTGAAACAATACTAATTTCATGAACTTTAATCATACTTTGACTTAGGAATGGGGTCCATTCCTGTCATGGTAGTAGAAACCCAAAAGACTTGGAGAAATAAAAAAAATATGTAAGAGATGTAGATACATAACTTCCTTATTGGCAAACATTTTATTTATTATTTATTTAACATTTATTTACCTGGAAAGTCAGATTGGGACAGAGCCCATTTTCAGCAGAGGAGAAATCATCCAGATGCATGTCTTTGGAATGTGAGAGGAAACCATAACACCTGGAAGAAGCCCATGTAAATGCAGGGAGGATATGCAGACTCCACACAGAAGGCAACACAGCTGAGAATCAAACTAGAAAACCTCTTGCTGTGAGGTGGCAACACTAACTGCTACACCACTGCACCACCCAGTCTCTCATACAAACAAAATCTCTCTTACAAACAAGGTTGTCAAGAAGAACACACACATTACATCCACCTCACATAGTGTCCATCACACACACATAGACCATCTTGTGCAAAGGCAATAAAAAGCAGGCTCCCTAAACCTCAAAGACCTCCTAAGCCTGAAAATGGCAATGCCTACCATCAACATTCTGTAAAGCATACACCAAAAGCAGCACCAAACACCACATGTAAAACTACACCCAATGGACCCCTGAAAACAAATCCCACAAGGCAAGCAATTTACCCAGGACTCTTGCCATAGGGGACTCTATTGTACAACACACAAATGCCCCACTTTCCAGACTGGACAAGGAATAAATTATGGTCAGTTGCTTATTTGGAGCCAGGATCCACCAAGTTACACATGCACTCAAGTCTTTGCACCACAGGTACCAGTATATTTCTGTCATAGTCCATGTGGTGTAAATGACTTTAGATGTACCTCTGTGGACTAAATGAAGACAGACATTATGGACCTCTCTGAATATGCATCTCATGCAGGTATGTGCCTTCCACTGAGCAGCATTCTACCTTCACCAAAGAAGATGCCACAGTACGAACAAAAAATGATTGACTTAAAAATGATTGATTTTAACAACTGGCTTAGTTTTGCTGTCAATCCAGGGGGATTCCGTATCTGTCAACCTGGAGGACAGGGTCAACAGATCACATTGCTTTGCCAGTGATGGCCTGCAACTATCCCTCTGAGCTTCTGGATTTTGGCTAAAACTATATCCCCCACTCCACCACCCCCCACCCCCACCTTAGAGCCATTTTTAGGCCATCCAAAGTGATAAATCTACAGACTTAGCAAATAAAACCCAAAGGAACCTAAAGTCTTACTGCTCAATGCTAGGGGTCTTAACAAGACTCTCCACACCCTAAAATCTGTTCTCACTCTGGAAAATATCGACATCTGTGCCATTACTGAGATATGGTTTAAAGCCACAGTAGGTACTCCGGAAGTGGAATTCTACAGTGCCTTCCACACATTCAAACTATCAGCTGCACACACCTGGATAAAAGATGAAGGTGCCTTGATCTACATTAGTAACAAATATGTTAAACAGGATAATACCCTGGAGTTTATCCACATACATATTACCCTAAATAGAGTCCCTTACCATATCTTAGCAAGCTATAGGTCACCATCTGTATCACAAGATTCCCACAGCTGTTATCTAGGAGGCACTCTCCAGCCATACAAACACTCTCTTCATGGGAGACTTTAATTACCCCTCTACAGACTACGATACATACACTGCCTCCAACTTGCAGGCACAACGTTTCTTGGACTTTATTAACACAAAAGCCCTTGATTACTTAGTGCGCTCTCCAGCCAGAGATTCAAATATACTGGACCTAGTCCTCAACATTATGGAAGAGCTCTGCACTCCACCACCACCCAACCCCCATGTCACATCCTTACTGATGAAGTCAGATCACAAAGCTGTCTCCTTCAAAATAAAAAATCAATTTGGAAAACCCAGCAAAACGTGTTACTGTTAGGAACTATTCTAAAGCAAGCTACAGTCTATTAAATGACAGTTTGTCAAAATTCAATGTCCCACCTAACCCCGAGTTCACAACAGTCTATGCAGAATTGTTCACAGAAACACTGTACAAACATGTAAATGGCTACATAGAGACTACTGTACCTACCAGAAGTAAGCCCAAAACATATATAATCATTAAGCCCCTTCAGACCCATGACATTAGTTTTCAGTTGCTGTTCAACCTCTTTAACTTCAATTCTCTTAAAAGAAATAAAAAAAAACAAGAACAGAAGAACGCACTATGGAGACATATTCATTGTATTTGTCCTTGATAATGATTTGAGAAGGGGGCCTTAATGACTTCAAGTTAAAGAGATTGAATGGCAACTGCAAACTAATTATTATATTTTTATTATTAGCCTACTGAAGTTAAAAGCACTTACTTGCTAGGAATAATTGTATGTATTGTTTGGTTATATTCTATATTTTTGTATTCTCAGTTATGCTACTTTATTTTGCACTTTAAAATTTTGTTAATAGTTTGTGTATTCATTACATCAACTTTTTTGTTTTGGATGTTTAAGTCATCAGTTAATTAAATTAACTTCTTGTTGATTAAACTGTTTTTGTGGGATGGAGTTTTACTAATACTATTAAAACTTGCTGCATGTGTTCATTACTTAACGCTGAAGTAGTCCCGTATACAAGTTGGGATGAAAGCGCTTAGTTGTGGCTTATTAAATACATGCTGAACTTAACTTGTGGTCAGTTACGGTTTCTTCACACCATAATGTGGATTATTTCTTGAGTTTGTTTTTTTTAAGGCAAAATGGTGCTCAGTACTAGGCTGATACTAACTTGGGACACATTTTAAGAGTTCCATTATATCTCGCTTCATATTGTCTATGGAGTCATACTGGTACTTGTGGTTCAAAGATCTTAGTGCATGCATAATGTGGCAGATCCTGGCACCTGATAAGCAACTAACCATGACCTTCTCCTTACTCAGACTGGTGAGAGGGACATCAGTGTGTCTCATGATGGAATCTCCAATGACTAGAATGCTGAATTCTGTGGTGGCTTGCCTTATGGGCTTAGAGGTAGAGACTCCATGAGATGTAGCTGTATGTGTTGATGCAGGTGTTGTTTTGAAAGCAGGTATTCTGGGTTGTTGAGGGTGTTTGTTATGTGTACGTTGTCTAGGAGGTCTTTGAGGTTTAGGAAGATTACATTAAGTGCATATGCGGGTCTATGTGTCTGCTTTGAATTGTGTGTGATGGGTGCAGCATGTGTACTACTAACAACCTTATTGACATTAGAAGTGCTTTTATGTGAGAGCTTTGCCTCCAGTGACATTGTGTAAACACATCTCTCCCATACCATATCAGTTTGTTTGAGAATTAACTGGTTTTCAGTAAACACAAGGCAAGTTCTACTCTACATTGTCTCAGGATGCCCATATCCACAAAGGGGTAAGGGAGATAGTGGGAAAGTTCGCATCTATGGCAACAGACCCTTTTTCATTGATTAGACAGTTGGAGTGAAAATATAAAGTAATGTCAGGCGTAGCTGGTTTGCTACTCTAGGGGACAGTGCTTGTCACTGCAAAGTACTTGTCCTGTGTGCAGCTAGGTAGATGAAATTTCCATGGTGCTTTTACAGGTAAAATGTCAACTCAAGGTATCTGTGGCTACACAGGTCACTGCCAAACACTTGAGGGGAAACTAATAAATAGAGTCTAATGATTTATGGATAAAATATTTAGGCAAATCAAGCAGTACTTACTGAAAGAAAGAATTAGCTTATCAAGAATGATGAAAAGAGGAGAGTTGTGTGAATGGCTACTTCCTGACTACTACTAGTGTTGGTCTCACCATAGCTTCACTCTGCTGAGATACAAAGCTCCTTTGCTTTGTCTCTCACCAGAAGCAAAACATTAGCACCAAACCCAAGATGAAAAGCAGGCCATAGCCAGTCTGATGGTCCACAGTCTTGTCCCAAATAATGTAAGGGTCTGTAGGCTTGTTGCAGCCTTTTCCTAGTTGATGCCTTGAACAGCAACCAGACCAATCAGGAAGGTCAAGCACAGACTTTCACTTCCCAACCAGAAAGAGTCAGGAATCCATGCACTATACTTCTTCTCTCACCACAAGCAAAGTATAAGCACAAATTCCAAACTGGCACTTATGTAGCAGTTATTAGGCTTTCCGGTGATCAGCAGTGCCCGGGAAATAATGCTCCCATGCTCCCCCTCTCACCAGGAACAAAACAGAAGCACTAATCCCAAGATGACTACTGAGAAGCAGAATGTGGGCTCTTCAGTAATTGGTGGTATTGGAGTAAATGTTTCAGATTTTAAAGTTAAGACAGAAAAGTGGGTTAATACCCTAAGAACTACAGTGTGCACTAAGCAGTTAGATGTGAAAGAAAGGGGTAACTTACACTTTAGCTATCTAAGTGGAGAGTCACTAATTTTAAAAGAGCAAGATAGACTGGAAGGGGTGGGCGCTTTATATTCTGGTTCGATGGAATACAGCGTGATGGCCAATAAATTTAAATAGTTGAAGGGAAGTGATATCACAAAATGATAATTTTGTGTTTACTTACAATTGCCAATGAAAGAGGAGGGGGAAGGAGACGTGTGGTCAAATGAACATAAGGGGTGGGCAACTAGAAAGACAGTTGAGTTTAAAAACACAACAGCTTCAGGCTGGGAGGGTATGGAAAACCTTAACTTCTGTGTAACTCACAAGAGACACAGCTGTTATCTCTTTCCTAGTTTAAATATGCCACTAAACACAGAAAACAATTAAAACACTGTGTAAAGAAAATGAATCACAATATACAAAACAGGAGAAGGCAAAAAAGCAACACAAAATACAGGAAAGCAAAAACAAACTAACCTTTCCCTCATAGCAAGTTGTGGCAGAGTCTGGGTAAGCTTTGATTGTAATACCTGATTTATAGAAAATTAGACTTATGATCAGATTTATCTTTTGATGATGATAACTGCGATTTATTTAAAAAACAATGGGGAATTTTCAGTTGTGTATATGCAACCTCCAATACAGTGTTTGTTTGCTCTTTTGTTCCATTATAACTTTTACTATGTTTTTGAGAACTTATAACCCACACTGAAAATGAGCTCTTACCCAGGAGGGTTAACTTGGTCAATAAAATGTAAAAACACAATAAAATGATGAAATAAATAGCATGTTTATTACCTTTTTATAAATAGTATGAGTAGAGCATACTTATTCACTGAGCGACAGTTTGCAGCATGGCAGTTCATCACTTAAAAGTTGTGCAAGCAATAGTTCATGCCGGTAGCATGTGTTATAATGGCATTTACTCATGGCTGGCAAGGTTTGACCATTGGAATGAAACCTGACTGATTAAAACCTTTAGCCATGAGTAAATAGATCCCACCATAGCCCACAATTCTAACATGTATTATTATTATTGCTCTCACAAGAATAACTACTACAGTTTCTGAGATGACCTCCCATCCCTAACTCAACAAACTCTAATTATATATCATGTAGCACTTTCCCAGTTATGTGTTCCTTGCCTCTACTGCTTTCCGTGAAATGTGTTTTTCCTTCTGTGTGTTGTACACTGTCTCCATTTTAGGTGGCAGAAATGTGTCAGTCTGACCTAGTTATAGTGGCTGCAATTACAGGGCTCTATCTGGTAAAGAAGTGACAAAGGAAAGGAAGGAAAACTGCTATGTTAAAGAAGCATGCTAGCAGTACGAAAAGAAGGGGAGAATAGAGGAATGCTGGCTGAAAGACACTACTTAAAGGTCTCCAGAAGCACAGCATAGAGATGATGAAAGGATCAGAGGCAAAATAAAGGTAATGAGTAATAAGTTGTAACCATGCAGTATTTAAACCTGTCAAAGGTGGACTATGAAAGAGCAACCTCAAGTACTGATAGGGAAAAAAGAGTGCAGAGGCTATGAATTAGGCAGAATCTCACCAGAAAACTGAAGGTTTGACCAGGAAAAGGAGGATATTGGACGTGGTATTGGCCAAGGTGGAAGGAATCAAGGACATGAATGTCAACAAGCCCCTGCTGAATCCTGACCACGGTACAGTACAAGAAGGAAGGGAACAAAACAGAAACTTAGTACTGTTAAGGCAGTGCACACTTTGAGAGTTTGGAAACATATTGAGGTGCAGCACAGGTGAGTGGAGAGTCTGCAGAAAGCATCAAATGTTATATGGAAAAATGAAGAAACACATCTGGAAATTGGAAGAAGGAAGCTAAGGAAGGCAGAAGAAAGAAGGAAAAAGAAGAGTCCAGTTTGGTGAAATGGCAAGCTGAAAAAAGTATCACGGATAACTGAAACAACATTTGAGCAGCGTAAGGTGAGGACAGAGGAGCAGTATCAGCATGGCAGAAAGACCAGTCACAAATTGTAACCTCTACCCCTTACTCCTAACACCCCTCTTACTGCCTCAGTCCTGTTATCAAGCCTCACTACTGATGTAAACACTGTTCTCATACTGCCAGCACCTCATTACTTTTGTTACATATCTTTCTTATTCTATGGAAACTATCACTCTGGTGTCCTTATCTATTATTCTACTAACAGAAGTTGCATGCCGTTCACTTATAAACATTCTATTAATTTATGAATTTGTTGTCAGTGTATAATGGTTGTATAACAGCATTTGGAACAGTTTATATTTCATTTATTTATTTATTTATTGAATATGTTAGCCTGGGTGGAGCACTGATCCCATTGGATCCATTTTACAATTAAACATCGTGTATATAATGTAAAAAGAAAAATAACTTGTAGTTCACTTGCATATAATGCATGTTTCAGTTCTTTCCAGTATTCAGAGGGCACTCTTTCTTGATGATTAAGGAGTCACATCACCAGATGGTTTTCTAAAGAATGGATCTGTTGAAGCTTTACTTGCAAGAATATTTATAAATGTTTTTCCGTGTGATGTAGTAGTTACCCTGTGTTAGCCTGATGTTCAAATATCTTTTTATGCAACCTTTACAATATTTTCTAATGTATGAAACTTTACTTTAGTACATGGAAATGTGCTGAATAAAAAAAAACATCTAGAAAAGTCAGTTTTATTTAACCCCATTAGCTCTAATTTGAAACATACAAATTAGGTGGAATTTTCCTGCACCAATCCAAAAATTTACCTTACCCAGCTGCCCTAATTGGCTATAATTCATAGCATGCAGATTAGGTGGAAGTTACCTCCACCTATCCAAAAAAAAAGCCTCCTCATTTGGTTGTCCTGAGCCCTCCGCTCTGCCTACCCCTTATAACCTGGATCAATGTATTGTCATTATGTCTGCTGAATATTTGCTGAATAACAATGGTTATCCATCCACAAAATTAAAACAGTTTTTTTTTTTTCAAAACCAAGTTGGTTGCTTAATTACTCACGGACAAGATTTAAATCTCTGTGGGCACATCAGCTAGAGATCAGTATTTTGTCTTATCCTCTGCCAGAGTTATGTTTTAGTCCTGGACTTCAGACCATTTGGAATACAGATGGAATACTGCAGACTGATTGGTTAGTGGGTCTTTGTATCTTTATCTAAGCTTTTTAATTCTGATAATTCTGGAGCTTTTCTTCCCAGGCCTCCTCTGAAAGGGGAATCATTCCCTGTCTGATCTTCCCAGCAAATAAATAAATAAAGGCAGCGATGAAACACAAACTAAAAGACAGGGCTATGGATGGAGAGAAAAACTTCTCTAAGGTACACTGTAGGACCAGGGTGGGTTAGAACTGAAATGGATAAATAAGCAATAAAAGACAGGAAGAAGTACAAGGGAGAGAACCACCAGGAAGAAATCCTGTGTCAAGTGTCACAAGGGCGGAGGGAGGGAGGCTATAAGAGGGGAACTGTTGTGGCATAAATGTCTGGACAGGTGATTAAATGACCAAGAAATGACTAGGAAAGAGGTCATAAAGGAACAAAACAAAATTTCTCCTTCCTTAGCTCATACCTCTGAACTGCTATGATTTAGGCATAGCTCTTTGATTTTTCCTGTCATATTTAGCCTTAATCGTCCTAGATTTACTAATGTACCTCATAAAACTTGGACCTGTTTGTTGGCATGTGCATTGTTTAATAAATAATCTAAGCCAATACAAATATTCTTATTAATGATATAGGGTTCGTTATATAAAGACCTACTACTGTGAAAAATAAGAAAGTGCTCTTCTTTCTCACTCTCTCCTCTGATTCTCAATGGCCAGTGCAATGACTTTTAATGCTCGGACATGGATGGATACGGTCTCTCTAAACAAGCTATTTAACTTTGAGTTCAGTGGAGATACTGATAGAATGAAATAAAATGATGGTGAGGCCAATGTGCAAACAGGGAAGAAGAGTGACACAAAGACCTAAGGAGTGGTTAATCTAACCTCAATATTTAAGAAGCTAAAAAAAAACATCTTGACAAGTAAAAAGGTGCCATTTTGTGACTGAGTTACTAGCACTATAGTCTAAAGGTAATCAGTCGAAAGGGACTACTTAGATTTTGTTAAGCAATTTGGTTTGGTCTCAGCTACAAGTGTATTAACAAACCTCAAGAGGATGGAAAACTATGTTGCCTGCAAAATGGAAAAAGAGGAACCAGTATACTTGAACGTCTTTGATTTTCACAAGGAAGTTTATTTATTATTTATTTCTGTTAGGTTACATGAGAAGTGAACTGACCAAAACTGACCATTTTCACAAAATGCTCTGGAAAGTACACCTCAGTAAATATATGACTGACAACAAGAGAGAATAATGACATTCATTTTGTATGTAAGAGATAGTAGCTTGACATAATATGTAGTTTGCATGAGGTAATTTGTACAATAGTTACAATAATGTAGATAATACGTAAAAAAAATGATGTTTGAATACGCTGGTTGAGTACATCATAGTCAATATCTGGTAGTTTACAAGAGAGGTAAGTGACAAGCTTTTTTAAGTCACAGATAGTAGGAGTTTTAATATAAATGTAGAGGGTGACAGTAGGACAAAAATAGCAAAATTGTGGGAGATCTCTTCAAAAGGTAGATCAGAATAAGTGGTAATCAGAGGAGTGGTCTCATGGGCTAGATGGCTATAACCAGGAGAGTATAGCAAGGATCAGTGCTGGGGCCAGTAATGTATCACATCTGGCATGCAGAACAAGATCAGTGTCTGCGCTTGTAAGACAGAGTTGGAGCAGTTGGTAAAGGGGAGGAGATTGCCTAATTATGAAATAAGTTAGAAAGCTAGGGAAATGGTCAAAGAGATGGCAACTGAAGTCCAGTGCCAACTTCCCTTTTATGCCCTACATTCTGTGCAAGGAGCGTAGACGTGACATACGCACACAAGATCATTAGGCTTTTGTATACTGGCCGAGTGTTGTGCTGCCCTGGGCGGGAGATCCCTTCTGTTTTGGATACAGCAGTGATATAGAAGGACATCAATAAGTCCCCCAAGTAAGGAGAAAGAGGAGGAGTGGGAGACATCTAATAAAGAAATGTGGACATGGGAAAGAAAAGGAGATCGCATATGGTGCAATATTTATGCAAAGGAGAAAGGAAAACTAATCCATACAAAAAAGTAGCACCAAAGATACTTGAAGAGAAATACAGGCAAAGACACCCAGATATGGAAAATGTTTGCAATGCAAAAAGGTACTTACGTATTATCGCAACCAGATGTTTGCGGTTGCGAATTTCGCTTAGTTGAAAACAGACAAACGAATGAAACACTGTAAAGTGTTGTGCAGACTCCTTTTGGCTGTTGAAAAACCTGTGGATTACCTTGAGGGACAGAAAAACATTCAGAAATACTCTTCCCTTTTTGTGTGCATTACAGATGCAGGCTGGAATTGTCACCCATGCTGTCTTACTGATGAATGGAATTTTTGAACTGTTAGGAACAAAGCCCTTAAACAAGGAAAACACACACAGGAATTTTTTGGGTCGTAAAGTAATCCTTTCCTAAAAAAAATGTTACCATACTGCATAATAACCTTCGCAATGGGAAAATGACATACAGTAATGCTTGTAAAAATGTAGGGTGGATGATGTTGATAGGTGATTGCGGGTTCCCGAGTACACATAGTAAGAGCAGTATAGAAAAAGTGTTTCTGTCTGATGATGTGCTTCTTCCTGTCGTTTGTGGAATATAGCAGGTTTTTCATTTGAACCTGAACCCATGTTAACAAATTGTTAAAAACTAAAAGTGGAGCAAAACCATTATTCCTGTGTCTGTGCCTTTTTATGTGGGGAAAAGTAGTCAGCAATTGCAGTAAGTCAGAGAGCAGCCCTGACAGTTGAAGTCTGTATGCACTTTACTGCCAGCGACATGACATGCCGGCGGCAAAGTGCATCCCGAAACAACATTCAGTTTGTCATTTATTACTGATCACCCTGCCTAAAAGCACATTCATTGTGAAAGAGAACCCTTTCTCTGACATTGTCACACCTTAAACACTTACATGTAAGCATCAGGAAACAACAGTAACTATCGCAAAAAATTGGTTGCGATAATACGTAAGTACCTACAAAAAAAATAGGAAAACAAAGGGGGAGGAGTAGAAAAGGAGATTAGTAAAGGAGAAGTTAAAGAAATAGAAACTGAAGCTATGGATTACCTGCAAAGTGAAGGCTTTAGTGTAGAAAATCCAACTCAGGTAACATCACAACACGATGGAACAATGAGTCCCCAAGTGAAGGAGAAACAGGTGGAGCAGGAAGCATCTGATTACTTGCCACATAAGGATGTTCTGCAGCCTTCAGTAGGGAATAAGTATAAAAATTCAGTTAGAGCTGCACAGCAAGGAAAGGAGCAGGATACAGTGGCAACTCTGATGCAGTCAGTGTTATGGAGTGATAGGTCGGTGAGTTCCCATATGACAGAGCAACATATGACACAGGATGCAGCTGAAGAGAATATGTCACAGGAAGATGTTCGGAAACTTTCTGTAGTATGTCCGCAGGAAACAGAGAGCAAATAATGTGCCTACAGTTTACAAGAAAATGATCTAAGGGAAGAGTTGTTAGACTTAACGGAAGCAATTACAGAATATAAATAAGACCTAAAATGTTAGAAGTCTGATAAAACAGATGGACAGAGTAGTCAAGACAATTAACAGAAATTCATGTGATACAATAAAATTAAACATGATATATTACTGTGAGCTAAATTCAGTGGACTTCAGTTTTCTAGTTATGCTTTTCCTTGCAACTGCAAGAATAATCCAAAGTAGAGAAAGATTGTTCTTATTCAAAGCAAGACCTAACAGATAAGTCTTACTGCAAAAATACAGAGCAATAAGAGGAAGGAAGGGAAGAAATAAAGTGCCATCATGGTAGCAGTGAACAGAAACAAAGCTATAAAGCAGTTAAGACAAGACGTGTCATCATTAGAAGAGGGAATAGATCAACAAAAATAGTTAGAAAGATAGATGTGATAGAAGCAACATGCAGTATCACAACAGACCAGGATCTGCCATACATTATTGCAAATAATAAACTAAAGAATATCAACACAGGAAGAAAAACCTAGAAAATATGCAGATAAAAATAAAGGAAAAGTACAAAATAAGTGATTCATGGATGACTCAAAAACATTTTATAGAGAAATGGTAAACAAAGCAAAAGATATAGTAACACCACCAAAAGAAGAAGAAATATACACATTTTGGAGAAATATTTATGAAGACCCTGTGGAACATAATATAGATGCTGATTGGATAGAAGTAAGTAAATTAAATACTAAGAAGTACAAATGTACAGGATATCAAGTGGGGTGAAGTAACAACCTGAGAAACTGAAACAAAATTAAGAAAAGCTCCTAAGTGGAAAAGCCCAGGACCAGATACAGTACTTAACTTCTGGCTAAAAGTCATATGAAGATTTAGCCCTGTGTAAGAACTATTTATATGCGTACCCCAAACAAACACCAATCTAGTTAACAACAGGAAAAAAGATATTCTTCTGTAAGAGTGAACCTACAAACCTTTCTAAAAACTATAAACCAATAGCTTGCCTTCCGATGATGCACAAACTGTATATGAATTGATGCCGACAGAGTTTATAGTCATTTAGAAGAAAACTCAATCATGGCAATAGAGAAAAAAGGGTAATAAAAGAAAGTCATTTGGAACAAAGAATCATCTCCTGTTAAATAAAGTCATAATGGAGAATTGTTAAAAGAGAAGGATTTTAAGGCATCCCACATTCATGGATAAAGGAGTACTTACAGATGTAGAAGATACACCCTACATTGAGCAAACCACTTTGCAGTCATGACAAAGGGCAAATTGTTACCCTAAAGATAAAAATTCAAAAGGGATATTCCTGGGTGATTCTTTGGGGTCTATATTACATGATCGAAAATTCAGGTGTTCGAACACATAATGATCGACCCCAATTGAGCGAAATGGCAGAATGCCGAACACGTAAATGGAAATCTCCGTAAGGGGAGATTTCTGTTTACTGCAATGTAGTGCGGTCTCAAAGTTGGTATATTTAAGTAGTGGGGGGTGTGGGGGTGCAGAGGGGCTTCCCCCCCCTGCATAAAGCTGTTTAATGGTTTGTTTGGATTTTTGTCATTTTTTTCCGGCCATTCGACATTTTGCCAGTTTGCTCTATTGGGGTCGATCATTATGTGTTCGAACATCTGAATTTTCGATCTCTAAATATAGACCCGATTCTTTGTCACCTCTGCTGCTTTGCCTTTTCCTTAACCCATTAAGCTGTCTGCTTAACAGATTAGGTCTTGGTTATAATTTGGCTCCCAGAAAACAAACCTGCTTAAAGAGTTTGCATCTACTGTTTGTAAATAAATTAAAACTATGTAGTTCATCAGATGAGTAGTTAACAGCACAACTGCAAGTGATTAAACATTTCTCAGACATAAGTTTGACATTTGGTCTTGATAAATGTGCAAAAGCAACATTTAAAGCAGGAAAGTTGCAGTACCAAGAAAATATCAGTGTGGGACAGGAATGTGATATAAAGGAACTTCAGCAGGAAGGAGTGTATAAATATTTGGGAACTGATGAAGAATCAACAATAAAACTTGAACAAATGCAAATAAAACTCAGTAAGGAGTATTTCAGAAGACTAGAACTATTATTGACAATAGCCCCGACATCTAGAAATAAATTCTAAGCTATAAACCAGTATACTCTTCCTGTTTTAACTTACAGTTTTAGTGCGATTGACTGGCCCCAAAAGATAACGAGAAAAAAATGTTTCATGCTTACAAAATGATATATAAAAATCATTGTATACCAATATTATGTACTCCATGATCTGAAGGAGGTATGGGCCTCCTCAAAATTGATTACATGTATATATCAGCAATCATGGGACTGCATACACATTTGCTGACCTTGTCAGATCCAAACATAGTGAAAGTTTTAAAACATGGAGAAAATAAGTCTAAGATGACTTCTCTGCTACGTTTGGCAGAACCATTCAGTTGTCAAGTGGGAATGGAGGTCAAACCAGATGTAAACAAAATTCAGACAGCAACTGGAGGTCCCAAAAAGCTAAAGAAAGTATATAAGGAGAAAGATCAGATGAGAAGGAATAAATGTGGAAAAGCCATAAATACAATACCAAGTATAGAAAACTCCTGGAACAACCTCACATTGATCAGGATTTGATGCAGGAATGGTTAAAAAGATGTGAAATTAAACCAACAGATGAAAGGTTAATATTGATGACCCAGGATAGTCGGCTACATACACACTGGTTTACAAAGTCCATTGAACATATGGGAGAAATAGACAAATGCAGGTTCTGTAAAACAGAACTTGAAACAGTTAAACATCTTGTTGCTGGTTCTGACAAACTAATGACAGAGCACCTGTATACTGAAAGGAATGATAATATGGCAAGGTTGCATTGGGGGTTGTGTAAACACTACTATGTTGAAGTAGCTGAGAAGCATTGGAAGAATTATCTACAAAACATTATAAAACATGAAGAAGTTTATACTACAGGGGATCATCCATTACCAGCAGTTCAGAAAACAGACGCGAGAAAACCAGATATAGTAGTCCATGAAAAGAAGACAAAAATAACATTAATCATTAAAATTGATACAACCAGTGATTACAGTGTCTCACATGCAGAGACACACAAAGTCATAAAATACCAGGATTTGCAGGCAGAAACGAGAGCAGTGTGGAAGAAAGATACCCAGACAGTTCCAGTAGTAGTAGGAACAATGGATATCATGAAAAAGTATTTACAGTCATAGGTTCATAGGTGTGTATTAGGCTAATGGCCCTGGGGCCTTTACAAGCCTAGTCATGGGATTACCCTGGCATAGAACCACCCGACCTTAGTTCCCAGTGCCTCTGTCAAGTAGAGCCACTGGAGTTATCTTCGGGGTGAATTTTCTATTTCCCATCCACTCATCAAGATTTCTCTTGAAGAGGGTCAGTGAGGTGTTCTGCTTGACATGTATGGGAAGTCTGTTCCATAGCATGGGCAGTCTCTGGGTTATGAACCTGTCCCTCCAGCATGTTCTGTTAATTGTGGTAATGAGGCTGAGGTCTCGTCTCTGGAGCATGTGGTGTGGAGGTATTGGGATTTCTTTAGCTGTAGCATTTCTAACAGAGCTGGGTCAGACATGGCTTTGTAAGACAAGCAGAGATCACCCCTAAGTAGGCGATATGAGACAGAGAATAGTTGGAGTTTTTTGAGTCTGTCCATATAGGACAAGTGTTTAAGGCCTAGGATCCTCTTTGTGAGGTACTTTTGTGGCCTCTCTAGTTGTTGCAGGTGTCTAGTGAGGTACATGCCAAATGGGGCATTGTACTCAATGATCAGCCTAATGAGGGAAGAGTAGCGGGAGACAATGACCTCTTTCTTCCTGGATGCAAAACCCTTAGTAATGAGATGTGCCACATAGAAGGACTTTCTGACCACAGTGGCAATGTGGTGATCAAAAGAGAGGTTGCTCTGAACCTGTGTTCCCAGATCTCTTATAACGCCTTCTGTGTTCAGTGGACTACCATCAATGTGGTAATTCATGGGAACAGGGTTTTTCCCAAAGGGGATGACGACACATATTTTTGGCATTGAGCTTAAGGCCATGGTTCTGACACCAGTCGTTGGTCTCAGTGAGGCCATTCTGCAGGATGTCAACATCACTTGGGGAGATAATAATAGCTCCAAACTTGTAATCATCTGCGAACTTTATTAGCCAGATTCTCTTCATGTTGGCCTGGATTTCAGAGAAGTAGATATCAAACAGGAGAGGACCCAGGACTGAACCCTGTGGGACTCCACTCGTGACTAGTCAGTGGTCTGACTTGGAGTCAGCTGCTTTCACACTGTGGGTTCTATCTGTGAGCCAGTTTGCAACCCACCTAGTGATATAGGGGTTGATGCCTAGTGACAACAGAAAAGACTCACTACTGCTCTATCATAATATAATTCACATCAAATCATTTAATTAATAACATTCAAAAATAAAAACTTTTTAAAATTCTCAATTATTTATTATTTTTTTTTTGTAATTGATAGAGTACCTAAGAGTGAAGTTGGTGGGGATTTTAAGACTTTACTGGAGACAAGGGAATGCTTATGGCAGCTTTGACTGGATGCCACAAAAACACCAGGCATTAATGACAGCATCTCTATCTCCAGTATATTAAAGTACAAATCACATTTTTTATGAGTTACCAATATATTTATAATATTGAATGTTATTAATCAAATTATTTGATGTGAATTATATTATGATAGAGCAGTAGTGAGTCTTTTCTGTTGTCACAATGCTTAACTTAAGTTTTAACCAGAATTAGTTTTTATTGGTTAATTGATTCATTATATAATTACCAGTCCTATACAAAAGGATGGTATTTTTACTGTTGTTGTTCTTACTCTGATGAAGCCCAAAAGATTTATGAGTGAAAGCACTTAGTATGGTAAATAAACGGCTCAAGTGCTCCTGACCGCGTCTTAGTTTTTGTTTTACTAGTTTTATACCTTGGGTGTAATCTCTACTACCATGTCTTATATCTTACTACGTTGCCATGCCTTCTGATACCTATCTCTTCATCAATGCTAAAAATAAAATCTAATTCACAAAATACAGTAACTCAGGGTATATAACTCATTGCTAATGTTTTTTGTCAGTAAAATACATATAGTTTCTAGTAAAACAAACCCCTCATAGTCTTGTACTATATATAATTAATACTATTTTTTTCTGTTTCAAAAAGATGTCAAACAGTTTGTCAATGTAAACATTACTTTTTTCAGTTGTTATATAATGACCTTATCTCTGAAACTGTAAATGTATAATGTAAATGCAATTCTGTATGTACTTCTGATGGAGCTTTTCTCCCCGAGACTCCCCTGAAAATGGGGTTTGTCCAGTCAGACTATCCTGGCCAACAAATAAATAAATACATAAATAAATAAATGCATATTCTAGTGTAAATCATTTTTTGTGAGAATGACAATGAAGTAACTTGGAGTGGTTTAATGCAAGGTTTTCAGAAGCCATCCTTTGTATAAAATGTTGAACTTCAGTAAAGCTATAAGGAAATGTTCATCAAATTAAACAATGAAATATAACTTTAAAGCTAATATTTTGGGAACAAATTCAAATTAGGCATTTTAGTGGACTACAACATGACTTCTGATGCATCATTGTGCAATTCTGTTTTAGAAAGTGATTTTGCAGTCAGAGTGTATAATTACATTTCCTAACAAAACTGCAGAGTGACAGTGATCTAACTCAAATGGGAACTCATAGATGCTACTTTGAAAAGCTGACTTTATGAAATTCTAAACTATGGTAATTTGTTCACAATTCATTAAAATAAGAAAAAAAAATCATAATTATGACAGTAAACAGGAGCAGTTGTAGGTTTGTGCAAGATTATGTATGGGGTTGCGATTGTAAGTGATGATCTCTGTTGAAAAAATTGGGAGACGGTGCAGGAGACATCAGCAGATCATTTTCTTTATTAAGAAATACAAAAAGTGAGGACCATTTAGATTGGTAGCATGTGCCACTAATCCTTCATACGTATTCTCAATACTGAGGGTGTTGGTACCCACATTAGCAATTTAAAGGGGTCTGTGCTGGATTGGGGAGCAGCTCTGCAGTAGATAGCTGGGAAAGAAATTAATCAAGGCCGTTGGTAATGGTGCCGGGTGGGGCTGGTGAATCACACCGGGTATATAGGGAGTTATGCACGTGAGTGGGCCTGGAGTATGCTAGAACTGCAGCTATGGATTCCAATTTGTACTGTTCACCTCTCCTGAATATTCTAGATAGAGATGAGTATGGGTACCCATATATTCTGTAAGTGGGTTTGTGTTGTGTTGGGGAGGTACAGTGCAATAGCTGAATGACAAGACTATGAACCTAAAGCATCAGTAAATGTATTAGGTGAAATGGTAAGGTACAGCAGGTAACAGGAATTATTTGTTTTTCTTTGTTTATTTACTCATTCATTCATTCATTCATTCATTCATGTATTACTTTATAGCAAAAAACTGCACTTTCTACTTTAAATTTGAACATCATTATGAGTATTGGGTAGATGGAGAGAGATTTTTAACAGCTGTGCTTTTTATTTTATTAGCACAGCTCTCTAAAGTAGTTTCCCTGTCATTCACAATAACTATCAATAAAACTGTCATGCAGCATAATGCGTTAAAGTCAAGTGAACGTCTGTAGGGCTGCCACACTTCACAATCATTATGGTAGAGCCTGTTGTTTAAAGTTTGGCACCAATTAAATTATCCAGCACATCAGTGATGAAAATTAAGACAATGAGATTATGCCAGTACTGTAGCACCTCACTCAGTAGAGCAGACCCCCGAAATAACTCCATTATGTGAGAACTGCATTTTTTTAAGACAGTGATCAGAAACAGCAGTACCTGCTGGGTAATCAATATGCTGCTTGGACATGTGCATAACTCAGAAAAAGAATAAATAAAAGTGCTGCAGCTGCTTCTGGGCTAGATGGATATTTTCTAAGTGACTAAATAGTCAACGAGCATCTGAATAGCTAGCAGGACACAAGACGTTACATTTCTTCCTTTCTTGATATCAGCAGTTGTTCACTTCTATACATCACAAATCATCTCTAACAATTATTTACACATTTTTACAAACTTTTATTCTAGTAAACACACATACACACACACACACACACACACACACACACACACACACACACACACACACACACACATGCACACCAACACACCCACAGACACACGAGGGATGTGGCTGAGCTTCTCAATGGTCTTTGGGGAATAAGATTAGTAAAAACCAATGAACATATAAACACAGGTATAAACACACACTGTCACACACACAAATAGTTTGCAGTTGTCTCTTACACTTTTCTGCTGCATACCACTTGTGAAGTATAATGTAGAACAGTGTGCGGCCTTGTGTTCCTTTAATTTCCACAGTCTGTGTTTCCGGCATTAAAATCATTCTTTTGTCAGGTGAGGACTGCCTTGGGTACCTTTGTTTATGAGCAGTGATGTGTAATCAAGTCCTGTGCTATCATGTGAGAACAACAAAAGGGGAGAAAATAAATAGATAGCTTGTGACTCAGAAATACCGAGCTGAGTAAAACAAGATCTTATGATTAAGGTTTCTGATGAAACCTCAGTTATCAGCTTATCATATGTTTCACATTTTTCTTAGATTTGTAACTGACTGTTCCATTCTACATAAAACCAAACCCTGTGACCCCATCTTCCCAATGTCTGTATATCCCCCTTTATCACCTGGCCCTCTGTCAAACTTCTCTCTCTTCTTACATCAGAAATCCTTTTTCTGCTTTGGGGAGGGGGGGGGGGGGCTGAGATGTACAGAAACTTCATCCAGAAACAAAAATGCCTTGTGGTGGTACTGATGCTTTAAAATATGTGCATGTCTGTCTGTGATTTAGTGGAAGGAGAGAAGACATAACCATCACAAATACTATTGAATACTATTGATGGCTTACATTTTAAAATAACATTGGATTTAATTTTAATGTGTTTATTAATAAGATAAGCAGACTGGTGTATTTAAGAACCATTTTCAAGCCACAGTCCTAACCTCACTGGCACGGGAAAATTCTAAATTTATACATAGTTCCAGTAGAAAACCCACACAGTCACTGCAGTGCACATAGCCTCCACAGAGACTATGACAAGAGGTCAGGTTTGAACACCACCTTATGAAGATATAAGGCAATCATAACCAGTGTTCACCATGATTAGTAACAGAATGAATACATGTGTGGTTCCCCAAATGAAAGCAGTCAAATGTGCAGGAATCTATACAGGCAGTAATTGTTACCCATAGCATGTAATATTATAGTTTAAATACCTTTGGATTAATACGACCTGACAAATGAAGTGCTATTATTCTTTAGTTTAAAGTACATTATGCAGTGTGTCTCATGTATTAGTGTAACATTGTTCACTGGATGTAACTGTGTGTGTGTGTGTGTGTGTGTGTGTGTGTGTGTGTGTGTGTGTGTGTGTGTGTGTGTGTGTGTGTGTGTGTGTGTGTGTGTGTGTGTGTGTGTGTGTGTGTTAGATATATTTCAGTTACCTTTAATTTGTTTGTCTGATGCAAACAATATTTAGTCTATTATTACAGGTTACCTTGTTACAAGAAATGCTGTGCTTCTGTGAGTCTTGGGTTGAAACAATAAAATCTGACTTCATCTGAGCTCTAGCTAAGAAATGGATCAGTCAAAAAATAAATAAATGTAAGTTGTTCTGTCAGAGTTCATAAAAAATAAATAAATAAATGAATACAAATCTAAGTGGAGTCTGTGGGACTTGAACATGGGTCTCTGTACTGCAAGGACCAAGCACTTTAGCAGTTTATTGATTTATCTACTACAGTTCAGATAATATGTATATGGCTCAAAATGATCAGCTGATCTGGACTTCTGGTATGGCAACTCTTTAAAGAGCAGCTGTTCTCCCTGGTCTCCCAAAGATAAGAGACGATTTCTGAATCACCTGTATTAACAAAAGTTTAAGAACAGCTCTAATAAAAAGAATTACATTGCAGAATTTGCATGATGAATAGAAAAAGGATGAAAAATCAGCAAGGAATGGTGGAAAAAGAAGTCGGGAACAACATGCATGCAAAGGGAATACCTCATGGTCATCCATGGTATTAGATATTATTTTGAAAGAAATAAGAAAAATAAAGCAAGTTTTGAGGGATCAATTACATAGTGAAGAGAAGTAGCTGGAAGAGGTATACCACCATACAGCAATTCAGCATACAAGTGATAAGAATGTTGAATTAAAAGAGTTACTTAAAGCAACCAAAGCCAGACTTGAACGGACTGAGGCCAAGCTTGTCAACCTCAAAGATAGATCATAAAGGGACAATATCAAAATAATGGGGATATCTGAGGTACAAGAAGGAAGAGCCTGTAAAAAAAAAAGCAGTGGCATTGTGGTTAAATCAGTGGAAGGGAAGCCCTGAAAATTACATCAAAATAGAGAGAGTGTATTGTATGGCTTGTCAGCTGAGTAGGACTTATCAAGGCAAGCCTCATCCAGATATAGTGGGGGTTACAGAAGAATGGGGAGAAACAGTTGGTGAGTGAGCAGATGGAATAATAAGAGATGTAAGAGAGTTGATTTAATAGGTACATTTAATAACACTAGCAGGATAAAAGGAGCTTTGCATGTAATGGTGGAAAAGTCCACCAGTCAAGGATGTTAAGCAGCATAAATGCAGGGATATTAAGATATCATAAATAATGAGATCCACCACCACCACCACCCCTCACTGGAAAACAATGAATAAGACTAAGTGGGAGGATTGTAAGTGGGAGCGGTATAGATGGGGCATTATGAATTCTGACAGTTGGTGAGGTGGTGAGATGGTGCAGTGAAGTGATTAAATCCTTACCCCTCCATTACCTCCATGTAGTTACAGTAACTACGGAAACAGGACATCCCAGCCTAAGGCTTGGAAAAGTTTTTAGATAAGAGAGAGCAAATTAAAGCTAATAAAAGGTAAGTGGATGACCCTGTCACTATGTAAATGTCTTGAACAAAGCATAAGGGAGGCGAATGTGAGCTGGACTAGTCAGGAAAATTCAAGTGGGGTAACAAAGTAAGGCTGCCCACTGTCCCCACTGCAATTTGTGGCCTATCTGTGACATATTTGAAACTCCTCTTGGAAAGAGGATAAGTGATTTGTAAAGGTATCGGTGGAGGAAAAGACAGAAAGATCATGATAAGGGTCCCAGATGAAATGTCAGCACTCTAAATTCTGAGTGCCGACATGCCTAAAAAAAGACGAAACTGCAGCAGAAAGGCAAATCACAAACTTTAAACATTTTTTTTTTTTGCAGGAGGTCAGAAAAAGTGAGCAAGCCACCCACATCTCCCAAAGTTATAAATAATAATTCTGAGATTGCCATACCACAGAGAAAAGAGATATCCCAAGGAATGGCCATCTTGGACTTAGTATGAGTAAGTCCCTCATTTTGTGCATTCAGTCTCTGTGTTTTAGGACTCATTCTAGAGTGCCCCGACATTTCAGATGGTTACCCATGCTATATGCAAATGTTGTGTTATAACTTTAGCTAATCCATAGAATGACTTAGATAAGCTATGACCTCTGATAAAGAGTTTTGGTAGAGTCTTGGTATAAAATCAACCAGCAAAAAATGCAAAAAACTGGCAGTAAATACTGAGACAGATGAGATCCAGAGCATGGGAAACCCAGAGATATGGAAAGAAGAATTCAAATATTTAAGGATTTGGGTACGAAAGAGGCTGGAATTCAAAAATCAAAGAGCAAGTTAATAAGTGAAAACATTTCAAAGTAGATTATTCCCTAAGAGTGCAAGCGACACATATGTGCCTATTGCTGCTAATAATATATGCAGGACAAGTTTTCTGGGCAAGCCTGGAAGATAAAAAATTGAAAAGGATAAATATCCAGTTAAGGAACTTCTTTTGCGAGAGTGAAAAACCTGATGAGTGTCTTTTGGGAGAGTGAAAGACCATGATGAGTGTCTTGAGATGTGGTAACATCACCAAGAGATGAAGGAGGCCTGATTGTTTAAGAACATGTCAGGTAGAGAATGTGCTGAGAATAACTGACATAATATACACGGCAGATTGGAGGGAGATGATATGGGAGAAGACAAGAAGTCTGAGACCTGAGGAAAATATGTGGGAACTCAAATTAAAACTGGGGGGCAGTAGGGAGAATGAAGTCCAAATGTTGAGAGAAATACTAGTCCCCATTGATTGCATTAAAATAGATAAAGATAAACATCATTATTGTAGATATGGAAAGGAAAGAAAACAAAAATTAAATATTGGCCACATGTATTAAAGGACAGGACCCTGAAGATTTTGAGAGAAGTAAGAGATGAATATGTCTTGCCTGGGACAATGAAATGAGAATATAGACAGATAGCAGCTAGAATGGTGAAAAATAGTGGATTAATATATAAAGAGAGCTGCACACCAGCATAGTACAAGTGGTAATCAGAATTAGGCTAAAAGGTATAGTGAGCAGAAGACTGATAGCAAAAGTATTAAAACAGCTGAGATGGAAGTATAGTCACTTCTCACAGAATAAAAGAAAAGTTGAAAGCAAAGATACAAGAAAAAATATTGGAAAAGACATGGGAGGAAGTTATAAGGATTACTGAAATATGCAACAAAATGAAGGAGATTTAGGAACTTTGCTGACAATGTTTGCACTGACCCCAACAAAAGTGAATAAGATTTTTTCAGGGGCCAAAGGCAGTTGGAGGTGTAAAACGGAGGGAAAGGGGTACATGTATATATTCTGGGAGCTATCCAAGACTCGACTTGTTTAAGTGAGAAATAGGAATCCTTCTGAAAACAATAAGGGGGCAAGACATACAACTAACAAAACAGCTAGTTATTTAGGGACTGATCCACAAATGAAAGGATAGCAGAGAAATCTAATAGTAGTGGTTATATTGGTGATAAAAAAGCAATTACTAAAAGATGGAAGTGACAGCAGCCCCTTACTTATGAAGAAGTAGTAGGAATTACTGAAAGCATAAAAAGAAAGACAAGAACTAGAGAGGAGAGGGTTAGCAAAAGGAGTTAAACAAAAGTGGAAAGACTGGTTGCCTAGACCACGGCAGAAGTAAGACATAAGGTAATATTAGGGAGTGGAGTGATAAGGATGGCTAACATGATGTGTGAAGCACTACGAAAGGAAGAAAGACAGGAAAAGAGTTACAACGATCCAGTGCATGATGGGAGAGTATCACTCGCATATAAGAGGGATGTATATAGTGACAACAGTTTGCACAGTAATTATAGATCAATAACAAAGCATGTAGGAAGGAGGTGTATTATGTATGTTAAGTCTTGAAATATATATATGTGAGTGCATTTCTTATGGGATTGTTTCACTCAAATATAAATGCAGGAAATGGACTACACTAGACTCCCTCTTATCCGGTCTTGCTGGGACTGGACCTTAGGCTGGATAAGCGAATGGCTGGTTAATCAGAAAATGCATATAAAATAGCATTTATGGGTTATAAATCAGCTAGAATAATATGATTTATGTTAGTATGCATTTTCCTGATGAATATGTAGTCTAAAACTCAAATGTCTGTCATTATTTAGCTCAGAGGAGGCGGAAGTGTTGTTCTTCTCTGTTGTCTTTTACTAGAGCTACATCAGAAATTTGATGGCCAGTTAAAGAGAGGCCAGATAAGAGGGAGTCTACTGTATGGGTTACCAGATATGCTGATGACTACAAACTAGTCAACATAATTACTTCAAAAATTATACCAAAAAGTTGTGCTAGATGGTGTGCACCTTTAGTGGCCATTCTAACAGTCTCCACCTAGATGCTTATTATTTTTTCTTGTATTCTTTTTTTTTACTTTTTTGAACTCTAATGTGGTAAAAAAAAAAAAACAAATGGTCAGATCATTAAAAAAAACATCACCAGGGACAGTAGTAGACAGTAATTTAAACTTGAATCTGTATATCTGTTAAAGTCAGGAAAAGCATATGTCTTAGCTCAACTAATCCTAAATAGCATATTTAGTCACTCTGGGGAGATCGTTGTACCTCTTTAACTGATCTGACCTGCTGCTGAATACAGTACTGTATTTTGTAGCCTTCAAACAAATCAAATGAAATAGTCTGAAAAGTATTTTCCTTTCTAGAAAACCTGTGATCACACTACAGTGGAGATAGGAGCAAAACCCCAATCCCCATTGTACTGTGATTATATATATACACACTACTAGAAATGATCTAAACTCCATCAGATCAACAGTAAAAATACTGGCAGCAAAATATTTAAAGTCAAAAATACCTAAACTCAAAAACCATCTAAACATAAAACATTCACAAAATCAAAGTTATACTTAGAAGAGTTTATGCTGTTTCTTCACTGTTGTGTGACCTTGGAATTGGTATGTATTATTAGCAGGTGATATGGGAGTGCACATGGGAAAGACATTGATTTTGGATATGGTTAGATTTTTGTCAATATTTTATGTTTATATGTTTTTTGAGTTTAGATATTTTGCTGTTGATTATTTCTAGCACATATAGATGTAAAACCAAAGGGAAAGCTGGTACATCATGAGCAGTGATGTTGGCTGAGATTCCTTAAAATCAGGAAAAAAATCATGAACTATAGGTAAATTCATCTGAGTTCACAGTAATCAAGCACTTTATAAGTTGATTAGAAATCAATATTTCTCGACTGAAAATAAAACATATCTATGCAAATATTTCAAAACAAAAAGCTTCTGCTCTTCTGCTGGAACTGCAAAAGATAAACATTTCAACTGAGAGCACTTTTGTCCTCCAAAAAGGACATTGTAGGACTTCTTCAGACTAGCATTACTATGTTACAAAGCTTAATAAATAGTAAAAAAAAAGTCACATGGCAAAACACACGATAAAAAAACGTAATTCTGTTCTGATAAACATAAGTATTATAATACACAAATTTAACCTTTAAACATTCATCTTCCCTGTCTTAATTTTCTAGTTCTAACTTTCAGTTTAATACTAATCAATTCATTTAATTCTGGGGGTTTAGATGCTCCCAGCCTTAACTGCCATTGTATTTCTTTACATTCCAAAACCACTAGCCAGATTTGTTAACTTTGACAGAGGAACAAGAAAGACCATAGGATAGTAATTCACACAAATATTGTAAAACCAGAGAACAAATAGCTCTGAATGGGTGCTGGTTATGTTGCTGGCACCAACTGGAAAACATTTTCCATTTGCTAATATATGATTTTCTAACAGCAGGATTCTTGCCTCCATTAGTACGTGCTTAAAAGGAATTAAGACCATATCATCCAGGCAGTCAATTGAACACCCCTGGTCTTATGTGAGCCGATCCAGTTTGTGAGGAAGTTTGTGGTAATTACTCCTGGCCACTTCCAAAAGAAGAGAGAACCATGATTGCTTGGGCCTGAAGGGAGTCACCACAATGATCTTGGGGGATTCCTTCTAAATCTTCAGAAGTACAATGAATACTAGTGGAAAGGGTGGAAAGGCATACAGGAATATTCCTGTCCAAAGAAATGAAAAGGCATCTGTCTTCCAGGCCTTCTTTCATGGTGTCCTGGGAGAGATTTTTGCCAGTTAATTGTTCAGAGAAGAGGAAAACAGGTCTACTTGAGGAATTCCCCACAGATGGATCAACTCTTGGAAGACCCTCAATCTAATTTCCATTTGTGAGGGTCTGCCCTGGTCCTGGTCAGCTTGTCTGTTTTGCTCTTACAGAATGTTGGATGCCTGTAGAGTGAGATTGTACTGTGAAGCTATATCTCAAGCTAACATGGCTAGTCTGCAGAGGGGGTGCTACCTGGTTCCCACTTGCTTGTTGATGTATTGCATGACTGTGGTATTGTCTGTAATCACTTGAAAAGGTCATGGGGGCTAAACATGGTTCAGAGAGTTGAGTGCCTTGATCAGGGCAAGCACCTCCTTGATATTTATGGGCTTGTGTCTGTCCTTGGTTTCCCACACCCCCCTCCACTTTTATCCCTCCTGGAACTACTCCCCAAGCAAAGTCCAAAGTGTCTGTGGTGACTGACTGCTTTGGAGCAAAGAGGGAGAAAGGGAGACCTAAGTTTCAGGATATCTGTTGTATCTATTAAAAGATTTCTCTTCTGACAAACCCTAGCACTAGGATCTGAAAAGATAAGGGGTGTTTATGCTGCAACCAAAGAGATTTCAGATACCACTGTATCCTTCTCATGTGGAGTCTTGCCAGGGGTATAGATGCCATGAGACTCAAAATCCTGACGTATTCCCTCTCAGTGACCAAAGTTTGAGTGGAAAGCCTTAAAAAGAGATTTAAATAAAGATCTATTTTTTTTCCTGTGGAAGAAAAACTCTTTGAACTGAGGTGTCTAGTTGACATTCTTGTGTGAGGGAGTCAAGTAAGACCTTGGAATCTCAATTTGTACAACAGATGTCTCACCCAAGGGAGAGATTCCTGACACCTTGAAAAAGACTCTGCAAAGATAAGCAAGTCATCTAATCATGGAAAATGTGGATACCCTGTAGCCTGCAATGAGCTATAACTGGAGCTGGACACCTTGTGAACACTCTTGGTGCAGTGTATTGTCCAATTGTCCAAAGGGCAAGGCAGAGAACTGATAATGTAATACAGACACACAAAATCTTAAGAACCATCTGACAATCATAAGGTCTTCTTCACATACTGTATGTCCATAATCTCAAAGGTAGCTCCCAGATCTGTTCAGAACTGGTGGTCAAGGACACCACACATACAAATGCCGTAGATATAGTAGACTTGCTGGCTGACAGATTCGGCGAAAATTTTACCCCTCTGTCCCCCCATCAGTAAATCAGGACATTCCCAGTATCTGCCCCCTTCCTCTTATATCTAGGGATCAGGTCATCACTGTTCTCTCAAAGGCAAAAAATACAGCCTCCATGGGGCCTGATAACATCCCAGGCTGCATCCTACATGAACTCAGGTGGGAACTTGCAGCACCATTAGGCACCCTATTCAACCAAAGCCTGAGTACCGGATTTGTCCCAGCTGAGTGGAGGACAGCCACTGTCATCCCTTTACAGAAAAATGGAGCGTCCACCGATCTGGGAAATTATAGACCCATCAGCCTAACTAGCCTGATCTGCAAGGCCATGGAACGGATTATCGTATACCTCATTAACAAGGACATTGGCAACCTCTAAACACTCAATCCCACACAGTTTTGTTTCATCAAGGGGAGGTCATGTCTGTTAAATTTGGTCGACTATTTTGAGACAGTCACCAAAGCCATGGATGAGGGGAAGACAGTGCACCCTGCCTACCTTGACCTGGCCAAAGCCTTCGACACTATTCCCCACTTGGGCATAATAGATAAACTCTCTCAACTAGGCATCAATCCATATGTTACCAGATGGGTAGCTAACTGGCTCACTTAAAGAACCCACCTAGTCAAAATAGGGGAAGCCACCTCAAGCAGTAGACCCTTATCAAGTGGAGTACCCCAGGTTTGGTCTTGGGGCCTTTGTTATTTGGGATATACTTTTCTGAGGTGCAAATCAAAACCAGTGAGCTATGGCTGACCAAGTTTGCAGATGACTGCAAGCTGGGAGCTGTCATCAATCCCCCTAGTGATGTGGACATCCTCCAAGAGGGTCTCACCCAAACAAATGACTGATGCCAGAAACATGGCCTCAAGCTGATTACAAACAAATGCATCATCATCTCCTTTGGGGAGAGTGATGTATTCACAAATTATCACATTAATAACAATGTCCTAAGCACACAGTCAGTAGTGAGGAATTTGGGCACCCAGATTGATAACAACTTGACTTTTGACCACCATGTTGCTTTAATTGTATGGAAAGCTTTCTACATGGCCCACCTCATAAGTAAGGGTATCTCATCCAGGGACAAGGAGGTCATAACATCCCTGTATTCTTCCCTTATAAGGCCGATTATTGAGTACAACTCCCCATTCGGCATGTACCTTGCAAAGCACATGCAGCAGCTGGAGAGACCACAGAGGTTCCTTACAAGGAGAATACAGGGCCTCAAAAATCTAACATACACAGATAGGCTAAAAGCCCTATCCCTCTACTCTGTTTCACACAGACTCCTCAGAGGTGACCTCTGTCTGGCATACAAGGTGATCTCGGACCTCGCCTTGATAGGATTGGTGCATATCTGCAAGTCAAGCTCCACTCGAGTAATCCACACACGCAGCCTCACCCTGGTCTGTGACATCAATAGGACTTACTCCCCCATCTGTGGAATAGACTCCCTCTCCACGTCAAGCAGAGTACCTCTTTACCCCTTTTTAAGTGCAACCTGAATAACTGGATGGGAAATAGAAAATGCATCCCTGGGATTCCACCTGTGTCCCTGTTGGACAGGGGCATCGGGTGCTGATTTGTCTATGCATGGGCTAAACTCTTGGCCAGGCTTATAAGGGCCTCAGGGCTAATAGCCTAGTAACCTCCTATGATTCTATGATCCTATGATCCTAAGTCTGGATGGATAGGGATGTGATGATAAGCATCCTTTAAGACTAGAGTTACAAAAAGCTTGAAAGGGGAAGAAAAAGTAACAGGTTGTGAAGTGACAGCATTTTAAACTGGGGAACTGTGACAAACAAGTTTAGGAAAGAAAGAAAGATCCAGAACAGGTCTCCAAGCATTTTCTTTCCTTCATTCTTTAGCATCAGGAACATCCTTGAATGAAACTCTTTTTCCACCTGGGAAGGAAGAACTGGTTCTATCACTCCTTGGGACAACATGTGATGAAAGACGGATGAAAACAAAAATGTCTGAGCCAGGGGATGAGGATTGACCCCCTGTAAAGGAGGAATTTTGTGGGGTTTTTTGATTTCTTCATTGTGGAAATACATGTTTGGATGCTGTATCTGATTTTTGATTCTGTCCATAAGGGACATGGGTGCCAGGCCCAGTGTAAATTTCCTATTCCCCATTCTAGGTTGTGCTTAAACTGGGTAATACATGAACTCAGTTTCACATGGATGGGAAGCCTGTTCCATAGGAGGGGCAGTCTCTGGGACTAGATTTGTCTCTCCACCATGTTCTGTTTAAGTCACAGACAAAATTCTGCTCCCTAGACCTTATATTTCTAGTACTCTTTGACTTACAGATATGTAGGAGATTCATAAGTGAAGAGTTTGCGGATGCCTTGTAAGCCAGGCATAGATCACCCCTCAGCAATCTATAGAAGACTGAGAAGAGGGAAAGGGCTTTATGGCATTCTGCATAAAGCAGGTTTGTTATATCTTGTATTCTTTCTGTAAGGAACCTCTGAGGTTACTCCAGCTGCTGCATATGCCTGGTCAGGTACATATTAAAGACAGCATTGTACTCTATGACTAGTCTGATAAGGGCGGAGTACAGTGAGATAATGACCTCTTTGGACCTAGATGCCATGCCCTTATTTATAAGTTGTGCAACATAAAAGGACTTCCTCACCACTGTGGTCACATAGTGGTCAAAGGTAAGTCTACTGTCTATGTGCGTACCCAGATCCCTGATCACTGTGTTGATTCTTAGGGTCGTATTATCAACATGGTAATTAGTTGGGATGATTGACTTCCTGAAGGGTACAATTATGCATTTCTTAGCATTGAGTTTACGACCATGGCTTTGGCCCATTTGCTAGCAAGAGGTAGACCTTCCTGAAAAGTACTAGTGTCTGCAGAGCACCATTTGTTAGTCAGAGCTAGACCTTCTTGAAAAGTACTAGCATCTGCAGGGGACAACCCCCAGCTTGCAATCATTTGCAAACTTACTCAGCCACAAAACTTCAGCATTTGCTTCCATTTCAGAGAAATAGATACCAGAAAGGAGTGGGCCCAGTGCCAAGCCCTGGGGGACTCCACTAGTGACTGGCCTCTTGGTAAAGGTGACCTCAGCTATTTTGACCTCCTGGGTCCTATCAGTGAGCCAGTTGGCTATCCAGCAGGTAACAAAAGGGTTTATACCTAAATTAGTGAGTTTATCTATAATGCCTGAGTAGGATATTGTATGAAAAGCCTTAGCCAGGTCGAGGTAAGTCATGTATATAGTCTTACCTTCATCCAGTGCTTTAGTGACCCTATCAAAAAAACTCCACCAGATTTAATAGGCATGACCTTCTTTAACAAAGCTGAACTGTAATGGGTCCAGCATTTGCAGGTTATGTATGTCCTTATTTATTATGTCTATGATGATTATTTCCATGGCCTTACATATGAGGCTGGTAAGACTTATGGGCCTGTAGTTACCAGATCAGTGGTTGGACCTCCTTTGCACAGGGAAATGACTGCAGCATCCTTCATTCCTTGGGCACAAAACCTGACTGAAGGCTGCATTTGAAAAGTGGTTCAACTGGAACACAGAGGTCATATTTCATACTATTTATTAAACATTCCAGTTGTTATCAGAGTCCATCGATGCAGGGCTTTTGGCCTTGGAAAGTGTATTGATGTCCTGTTCTCTAGTAATGGTTGAGGGTATAGTGGAATGCAGTATTTCCTTTGGACTGTCAGGGGGAGTAGGGAAGAAATTAACCTGTAGCCAAAAGGTTGGCAATGGCTTCCAGTTCAGTGTGGGTGATGACATTTACAATAAGTTCTGCGCATTGTTGTGTATTTCTCCTGAGGTTACAGGCATAGCTGTAAAAAGCTTTGTGGTTGTCCTTTGCCTGAGAAGCTATTTTTCCTTCAAATTTAGCCTTTGAAGTATTAATTAACCCTCTTAGTTGCATGTTTAGATTGGGTAGGGGGATTTAGTATGTAAGTCTTTGTTCCTACTACACTTGGCCAAGATTTTTTTTTCTTTTGTTGTACAACCAATTAATATTGTGATTCCACCAGAGTGGCTTCTCTTTTGAGTTTGTCTTATTCTTAATTCTAGTCTGCACAGCCTGCTATATACAGCTATCAATGTGACTGTACAGAGATTTTGTAAATAGCTCAGCATATGCTATGGTGTTTGTTGGGCTTGGGGGTACTTGGAATTTAGCCCAGGTGTCACCTAGTAGAGAGAGGTTAGCCTTGGAATAGTTCTTAAATGTTTTTGGTTTTGCTGGATCTCCAGATTTAATTTTTATTTCAAGTAATGCTGCCATATGGTCAGATCTGATGTGCAAAGACATTACATTGGGTAAGGAACATTGCCCCCCCCCTTGTTCATGAGTACAAGGTCAAGGATGTTTGTAACCCTTGTAGGAGAATGAACCAAGTGCTCCAGGATGTTGGTATTAAAGTTTAGGAATCACTGAGCTTCAGCATTAGAAGTGGTGTAGGATTCCCAGTCTGTAGAGGGATAGTTGAGATCCCCCATGAATATCATATTGGCTTGAACTGTGAAGGACTCTAGTACATTGAAATAGGTTGTATTGGTTTCCTGGGACATGCAGGGGGACCTATAGGTTGCAAGGATATGGTATGATACCCTGTTTATAGTGAGTTGCACAAGTATGAGTTCCAGTGGGTCATACACTTTAACTAGTTTGGATGTGAGGATGGTTTTAATATAGACTGAGACTCCTCCACCTTTAGTTCCCTGGTGTGCAGTAGCTGGTCTAAAAGTGAGAAAGGCAATATAATCTTGTATTGCTGGAGTACTCTCCTTGATTTTAAACCATGTCTTTGTTACTACACAGATGTCAACACTCTCCAGGGAGAGGAAGACTTGCAGGGAGTGGAGTCTCTTGTTGAGACTTCTAGCATTGAGCAATACCCCCTTCAGATATTCCTTCACAGGTTCAGTTAAGTCAGAAGATCTGCCAGTTTTGGCATTGCCTAAAAAGGCACTATGGGGTGGAAAAGGTTGCCAGTATCCAAAAGCCTAGAGAGGATAAGCGCAGACCATCCCTGGCAAAGCAGCGTGGTCTGTCAACCATGTCCTCCCAGGCTGTCAAATATTGTACCCCTATCGGATTGACACCAGAAGCTAAGCCAGGTGTTAAAAAACAATCATTTCCTGTTAATAATGTGGCATCATCTTTAGAGAAGGTAGTATGCATGTGGCATCATCTTTAGAGAAGGTAGTATGCATGTGGCATCATCTTTAGAGAAGGTAGTATGCTGCTCAGTGCCAAGCTCAAACCTGCCTGAGACACGTAATCAGTGAGCTCAATCATGTCGCGTTTCATACAGTCAAGGGAGGTATGTCTCAGGTCATTAACACCCACATGAACTATGACAGAGTCATACTGGTACCTGCGCTTCAGTGACCTGAATGCCTGTGTGACTTAATGGATCTTGGCCCCAGAAAGGCAGCTGACCATGACTCTCTCCTTAACCAGCCTTGTGAAGAGGGCATCAGTGTGCTTCACTATAGAATCACCAATGACTGGAAATTTGGTTGTGTGCTGGTTTGCCTTAAGGGCTTAGTAGTAGAGACATTAGATACAGTGTTACTGTGTGTAGCTGTGGATGGTGTTTACATAATGGTTGAGGACCCTTTCTTTGATTGTACTCTGCAGGAGGTCTTAGTGTTTTAGGAAGGTTACCTATAGGTGCCTCAGCATAAGTAGTTTTATGTGTAGGGTCTTTACCCTGTGCAGTAAGTGTGGTACAAGAGTCACTGACAACCTCCATAGGATTAGTTTTGGTTGTATGAAAGAGTTTTGCCTCCAATGTGTGTATTTACACATCTCACATACTTTGTCTGTTTTATTACGAATAAGTGGGCTGTCAGTGTACATAAAGCAATTGCTACAATGCCTAAAAATACTCAGCTCAACCAGACTGGGCACAGGGAGCAAGTGAGGAACTGCATATCCATAGCTATAGACATACTACAGAGGAGTGAGGGAAATTTAAATATGGAATAGGTCAATAAGACAGAGAACTTGATGAGCAGTGCGCAGCTATGTGCAAACTAGATGCTCTAGTAGTTAAACAAATCTGTCTAGACAGTAATGCCACAAGAGTTTAGACCACAAGCCTTCTTAATGTAAAATAATCGGTTTGGAGTCCAGCTGCTTAAACCAGAGCTAAGACACGTTTAGAATAACAGACACAATAAGTCTTCAAAAAGTTATTCCCAGCTCAGATGGGAGTAGGCTATCGTGTTCTGCCACAAGAGTGTAAACCACGAACCTTCCTAATGTAAAATAATTGGTTTGGAGCCCAAGTACTTAAATTAGAACCAAGACACTTTTTAAATAACAGACACAATAAGCCTTCAACCAGCAATTCCCAGCTCAGAAGGGCATAGGATAACTTTTCCTACCAAAAGAGTGCAGACCACAAACCTTCTTAATGTAAAATAACTGGTGTGAAGCCCAAGTACTTAAATCAAAACTAAGAGGCTTAGAATAATAGTTACAATGGAATCAGGCTACTAACAAGCAGTAATTATGCAGCAGATTAAATGCAAGCAAACACTTCAAGAATGTGCAGTAAAAGGCTAAATAAAGTAGAAAGAAGCACAAATACAGTAAAAGCAGCTGAGCTGAATGAAGTACAGTGTTTTTTTTTAAGTGGGAAGGTAGGAAACAGAAGATAATTCAAGTTTAAGAGACTAAGAGGAGGGCCTTCCCAGCTGATCTGTCAGTGCTCAGAAGAATGAGCTGCTAAGAGAAGACTAGGATGAGTGCCCAAAATCAGATTTATAGTGGGGGCAGGCAACTCAAAAGCCACCAAGTTTAAAAGTACAGCAGTAGCAGGGTGGGTGGGTGGAAAAAATCAAATGCAGACAGAGATCAGCAATAATCACGTAGAAAACAGCAAGTCAAACAAGCACTACAGCTAAATAAAAATGCCACTTAATATTTGTAGTTAAATGAGGAATGCTATTTCTCAGCTTCTCGCACTAATTAGATAAATGTTATTCACTGTCTGCAATAGAATTCTTTTCTAACTGTCCCCAGCCAAGACCTCTTTAAACTCCTAAAAGAACAAACAACTTAAAGCAAAATGCAATGTAAGAAAAATATAAAAAAATAGAAGTAACAAAACCTTAAATTAATAATGTCAATCCAAAATCAAATACAGACAGAAATCAGCAATAGTCAGGCAGAGAACAGCAAGTCAAACAAGCACTACTTTTACCTTGATGAGGTGTAGCACTATAGTGAGATATTTTTGTGACCAATCGCAAATGGTAATGAGGCAATCCAGGTGAAGGCCAATGCTAATTAGCCTTGTGCCCACCTTTGGAAATGCCTGCAGTAAGGCATTTATACAACCAAGCTGTGTAAAAGTGAGCTTAGCTTGCTGAGGGAATTAACTTAGCCAAATGTTTGCATTCAGTCATTACTTTCAATGGGTGAAATCATATTAAAGGTAAGTGTGAGAGCCTTTAGTGGCTAGGAAGTGGTGGGAGTGTGTGCGTACATACATGTGTGTGGCTGCATGTACAAGTGTATGCAAAGGAATGAGTGGTCTCAGGATTGTGTGTGTGTGTGTGTGTGTGTGTGTGTGTGTGTGTGTGTGTGTGTGTGTGTGTGTGTGTGTGTGTGTGTGTGTGTGTGTGTGTGCGTTCCTGGGTGGTCACAGTAAGGGGATTAGTGTGACTGTGTGTCTGCCAGAGTAGTCACAGTAGGGGGGTTAGTTGGGGGGGGTAGCTAAAGAAGGGGTTTGTGTTTGTGTATGGGTGAATGGATAAGTATGTCCTTGCGTAGAATTGGGTAGAGAAACTGTGTGAGAATGTGCATGCATATGTGATTGTGTGTGTGTGTGTGTGTGTGGGGGGGGCTGTCTTACAGCTAAAATCCCCTAAACTAATTTGCAAATCCTACAGTAGTGGAAGGGATATCCTAACTCAACTGAAAAGTTAATAAAACAATCGTTTTGCAGCATGAAATACATATTGTGGGGACACTGTATACCAGGAATATTCTTTAAACAGTAATCTTATGTCACTAACAAAGTTAAAAGTCTTACTATACATAAGACGTATGGGAGAGGGGAACACTAGACACCAGTGATATTCACGAAATATTACAGTAAAGCCACTTAAAAATTAATATTCAATAAGTTTTCAGCAGATACTTGTAGGGTAGGAAGAAATACTAAACTCCAGGGATTTAAAGGGACAGGGCCTGGACCTTCAATACGCAAAGCAACTTGTTAACAATGAAGAGCTTTAGTCCTCTGCAACACTACTAAATACCACAGATACTCTAAATTATACTTTGTTATTGAAAAAAGGTGTAGTAAAATTGGGGTGGATGGTTTCAAGCCTTTTACCTCTGACAAAGAAAACATTTCAATATAAGGCCATAGTTTTAGTCCTCTTAAGCTGTTTTAGTCATTATTTTTGTGGTTTCTTTGTATTCTTATTGTGAATGATTTATGCTGTAATACTTGTTTTTCTGTTTCTATCCAGCAGAGACTGAAATTGGTCAATTGTGATCAGTGGTCTGTGCCAGTTAAATTCAGATAAATAAATTATAATCAAAAGTTAGCTAAAAGCAGCAGAAGGAAATCCATATGGACATAGTGTAGATAAAGTATGTTTAAAACGAGAAGAGATGCTAGTTTCATCCACCAACAAGTATCCTGGATACAGCATAATCACGTGTGACACTAATGTAGGTACTGAATAATGTGTTGCTTTATTCTTTTCATTATGTAGCACCAATGTCACTGAGAAGAACTTTGGATGTCCTTCCATTTCACTGTTGCAGTATCCCTTACAATGAGGATCTCCTGCCAAGGGCATCCTGATGTCCGGCCAGTATACCAAAGCATTTATATTTCTTAAGGTACGCCATATGTCACTCATATGCTCCTAGCATACAGAGTAGGACATAAAGGTGATGTCCAGATGTGCCATCCACAGAACTTCTTTGCTGCCAGTCTCAATGCCCTCTTTTGATCGTTGATTTGAATGCCTACTTAGTTTACTGGTTCACCAAGCCGTTTTCAGATAAGTGACCCACTGGGGTTTTTGCTCTTATCTTTTTTCTTTTTGTTTTTTTTGCTTGTAGGGTTCATGTCATCCAGAAAGGGTAAATGCTAATGTGAAAGACAGATTCCCATAAAGATCGTCACAAGCAGTGTTTATTTTGTCTCGGTGCTTCCCATGGCTATACGTCCTGTTCCGTTTGTCAGGCTTTTTCCCAAAAACTGTGCTTTGTAGGCTTTCCTCTCTTGCCCTATACTTAGGGAATCAATGTCTTAAGCTTTTAGCAAAAGACGCCATGGAATGAACCTCCTGCTCTGACGGTCAGCCATCTGTGAAGAAGGACAAGAAATCTAGGTCCGATTCTTCTGCTGTATCACCTCCAACAGACATCTCTCTCAAGACTAGTGAAAGCCTGGTGGATCTCCTGGCTCCATCGTTGGATTCATCTGCCATAACTGTTTTGGAGGCTGGCATGGATCCAACCTCACGCACATCCCTGGAGGCCTTGCAGATGTCCATTTCAGATGTTCAGGGAGAATGGTGGCTGATTATTATCGGAGGGTCTATGGGTGTTCCTCAGATTTTGGTGAGAGAGAAAGTACTGGCTACCATTGTAGAATGCCGTATGTGGTCTGAGCCTTCCAAATTTTATAAGGGGGATGTCCCAATGAAAAAGAAACAAAAAAAAACATGTTTCTCCTGTCCCTAAGGACTCTCAGAGTGAATGGCAGCATTTCACTAAGGGGTTGTTTAATGCTCTTATGGCCTTAAAAACTCCCCAAGGAGTTTCTGGTCCTGTTTCACCTTGGTCCTCTACCCCCCCCCCAAAAGGCATAGGGAACAGGATTCCTTTGAGGAGGAGGGGGATTCAGATGAGGAATCCCTTGATATTCATCCCAGATTCCTTCTCCCTTAGGCTATGGTTCTGAGGAAGAGTCGTGCAATAGTACTGACACTCTTTTTGAAGAGATCTTTTTGGGGACACAATTTCAAGAATGATGGAATTCTTTTTAAGTGGGATTCTGTCCAGGTTTCTGAGGTTCAGAAAAGATATTACAAGCTTCTACAAATGGACTCTCCGAGACCTCCTGCTGTTCCTCCTGTTTTGACTGCCTTGTTGGCTGCCTTTTCTACTGCAGCTCAGGCTCCAGACCCCCAGCCCCTAAAAAAACTGATAGGTTTTAGAGGGTGCCTGAGGATTGCAAATTTCTCTATAAATGTCTTTCTGATGACCCTTCCATGGTGTCTGTGACATCTGACAAGCCATCTCAGTTGCTGCCTTCTATGAAGTTACTTCCTTCTGAGAAAGACAACAGAGCTATGGGAGGGCTTGGTAAGAAGGTTTATACTTCTTCTACTCTTGCTTTTAGGGCTGTCACTTATCAGATCCATACCTCCAGATATATTTTGGCTGTTCTTTCTCAGGCCTGTCAGGTAATTTCTGACCTTCCTAATTCTGAGGGTAATACTTCTTCTCTCTCCTTGTTAGGGACTTCTTCTCATGAGGCTCACCATTCTATTAAGTGCAGTTATGATGTCACAGATGCTTCTTCTAGAGCCACTGCTTTTGGTTCTGTGATGAGATATTCCTTGCTTCAGCTTCAGCCTTTACCTGATGATATTAAGGCTAAATTGACAGATGTCACTCTGGATAACAAGCATTTATTTGGTGCAGCTGCTGCTGATTTGTTTAAGTCTCTTCAGGATAAGGGTGTGGCTTTACAGGAACTAAAACATGTTTTTGTCTCTGAAAATTTCAAAAGAATTACCCTAATAAACTGGCCTTTGTTTGTTGGCAGCCTCACTCTCCTTCCAATAGTAAAAATGTGGTAAAAGGGCTCCTCCTGCTAAAGCTACCCAAACTCCTGTGACAAAGGGGTGTGGGTTTTACTCCAGAATATTCTTGGTCCCCAGAAAAGAAGACAGTTGGAGACCCATTCTAGATCTCTGTCACCTGAACACCTTTTTGAAGGTCCCTTCATTTCGAATGTTATCCCTTCAAACGATGTTCCTTTGCTGCTTCCTCAGGCTTTTCTAGTGTCTCTGGATTTCAAGGATGCTTACCTCCATATTCCTATTCATCCCCTTTTCAGAAAGTCTTCAAGTTTCCCTGTTGCTTCCTGGAATTTTCAGTTCTCTATTTTGCTCTTTGGCCTTTCTACTGCCCCAAGGCAGCTACCTAGATTTCTGTGCATACAATTACCAAATACTATAATTTGGATGTGATATCCAGAGCTACAGCTAGCTTTGTTAGGGCCATTCTTCAAGGGTTCCTAGAGAGCTCTGCTGGTCCTTCCTGAGCTTTTGCACTATTGTAAAGAATAATGCAATAGTGAAATGGAAAGACATAGTACAGTTATGTAAGAACCTACCATAACGGTGAATGTCCTTCTCTTTACTGTTGCAGTAATCACTCCCTTCCTCCTCCCCCCCCTGGTCCTTTTCTCTTCTGGATACATTGGTTACATCTCTACTCCTTGGACTGACATTCCTTCTGGGGCTCTCGGTTCTGAGGATGGTATGTCTGGACATCACCTTTATGCCCTATGCTGTATGCAGGGAGCATATGTTTAATGTATGGCGCACCTTAAACCACCTAAAGGCTTTGGTATACTGGCCAGCTGTCAGGCCACCACTGGCAGAGGATCCCTATTGTAAGGAATACTGCAACAGTGAAGAGAAGAACTTACTTAGACTTAAGATCCTTTCTTTTGATAGCTCTCAGATTTGAATTAATTACCTTCCTCTAAAATGGGGTCAGAGGATTTATATTTTTTAACATAGTTAAGCACGGTTTTATCTTACTGCATTATGCAGCATTCCTAATTCTACTTTTTGACTGCTCAGTAATTTCATGTCCCTTGCTCCTGAACTTTCTTCTAATACCTGCTTTGCCTAATTTATGGCCTCCACTTCCTCATTCAGCCAACTTCTTCCTTCCTCCTCATTCTGCTCATCTTTATTTCTGCTGAAAGTGGACACTGTTTTACTTATTTATTTTCTGCCAGTCTCTACATTTACCAGTTGATACTCCATGAATTGTTTGTTATGCCTGTGCAAGTAAAAGGAGTTACAGTAATCAATTCTTGATGAGTAAGTATGTCTGATGCAAACTTGTTATCCATGTATACATTGGAGTATTATATAAATTGTTGATGTAAAGAGTGTCTGAAAATGTTGATTCCTAAGCGACATGCCAGGGAAGCCTACTGGCACAGACGTTTTGGTCCTGACTGTAATACCAGTGGCAGGGGTTCCATAATGAATCCAGGATGCTGGAGGGCTAGTGTGGGGAGGGGAGGACTGAGCACCTTTGGCAACTCTCCTTCCTGGGGATAAAGATTAGGGTTACAAATGCTCTACTGCTGACTCTCTTTGAAGATTAGGGTACACTGTATTAGTAAGGTGTGATGGATTATGATGTCACATGCATGCATGCGCTCTGTGGGAGAAAATCAGAGAATGGAGTTGTCTCATTCTGTGCTCAAAGGACTCTGGCTTAATCTTGGTTTTCCAGTGGAACAAATTCCCAGTTTCCTACTTTGGAAACAACCATTCAACATGAGTCAGAGTGGGTTGCATAATGATGACTAAAATAGCCATATTCCCAGAAGGAAGAGTTCCTGCCTTTGAAGGGCACAGCACAGAGTCATCCCATGGAGCATGACCCACTTCAGAGTTGAAATGGTGAAGCACATGGAGAATTTTGAGGATGGCAGTCATCAGCCAGGACCAAGTTATGAGTCCTGTAGGTCAGCCAAGGAGAACAACGTATACTAAATGGAAAAAAAAAGAGTATGGGTAAGGATCGGGAAACTGACAAGGAACTAGAACTTCGAATACTTAGCAAAACCCTATTATCTATCTTCTTTGTATAAAAACATATTTATGTGTTCCTTGAAAGGGTTTTTAGCTGCTTACAATTAGCACTGAACAGAGTAATTCACTGAAAAAAGCATACTGACACAGTTTACTGAGGCAGTCTAGGATACCAATTGCCCACAGTACTGTCTATGTACAAATAATTAAAAAAAACTCATTTTTTGCATCTAAACTGTAAAATATAAACAGAATTGACAAACATCTGACACCAAACTTTAAAACCAACAAAATAAAAAATTTGGAATCCGTGCAATAAAGTATACACACTTTAATATTCACAAGTTTAAAAAAAAAGTTTATTTTTTTATGTGTTTGATGCTATAGAACCCAGTATTAGGGGCAGAGATGCTAAGAACATGTTAGACACCAGGGAATATGAGTGGCAAGTAAGATTAAACGTCACAAATCTGTTAAGCTCGAATGACCATATTAATTTTAAAAATGTGTTCTAAATAAACAGTGGCGTGAGACTAAGTATAAGAAATGTATTTTAAAGAAGGGACATAACTGGATGTGTTTTAGACTATGTCATATTTTCTACTATTTTTTATGAGCTTAGTTTTATCTTGTAGTCAGAGTCTGATGAAGTTTGTATGTGAAAAGCACTCACTGAGTAATAAAGTGCTGGTTTAAAGGAATAACACAATGGATTTTGGATTGTTTTGCATCTAAACTATGTCATATACAGTGGGGACACAATTTGCAGTGTGTAATGAAGGTGTATAGTCTGAAAAAAAGCATATCATTATGACAATCTTCACTAAATACATTTTGGGGTGTCAGTAAATTATAACAAGAAAGACTTAGAATGATTCTAATGCATTGGTATAGCACAGAATATCAAGATATAATGAACTTTGACCTGGCCTAGTGGTACAGAGGGATAAAGTCCAGACTGCAATCCAGATTATATCTGATTGACTAATAGCTCAGAAGCTGAAGCGACATATTGGAGAAGGATGTGAGTGAGTGGCTGATGCCAGGCGTAGTGCCCGTAGTAAGGGGCCTAACATACCCACACTGTACAACAGTGAGCCACTTAGCCAGGAAGTTGTGTATCTGCTATAGCTGAACTGCACCTCCCAGTAGCAGCTATAGTGTTACATGCAAGGTGACGAGGGAGCAGGGATACTACAGGCTGGCCTGCTCCCTAACAACTGACTCTCACCTCTGTCTGGGAATGAATGGCCAAGAGGTCTCTTGTACTGATGAAGGAGCAAATAGGTCAATTAAGTACAGGACAAAGAGCCATTGAGCAAATTCTGCAGGCTCAAAAAAAAGATATGATGAACTTTTTTTACAATTTCTGGGTAGAGTTTCTATTTAAATGTTGCTACTTAACATACAAAACTATAGTGCCTTTGCTGTTATATCTGACATGGCTCAGGGGTGGTTTAAAATGAGCAACATTTCCATTTTCCACTTTCAAGGTAGCCAGAAGGCCAGCTTTTGTCCATGTATTCTGATTTTCTAACTAGAAGATTAGCAGAAGATTGCTCAGTACCTGAGTGTAGTTTGTCCATTCTGTGTAACTGACTGATGAAAACTGGGCCTTCCTTTATCTTTGTCAGTTTGCACTTTAAAACCGGATAACACATCTCACAGTTAATACTGTAACTGTAAGTCACAGTAAATGATAATCATTTTTTTAAAGTCGTATACTAAGGACTATTAGCCTGAGACTGTGGCGATCATCTTCTTATTAATGATTCAATAAATGCTTCATCTATGCTAATTTGAAACCCTCAACAGTGAGTTACGTTTTGTCAAGGGGGGGCAAGACCCCTTGCACACTTGTGAAGAGCAAGATTCCATACCTCTCAACTTATATATGCTAACTCCACAGGTACACACCAGTAGATAAAAGTGAAAAAAAAACACCACTAACAGTGCATGGCCATCTCACAGGCTGAGACTTGTTAATAATAATAATGACAGAGGTCTATAAAATTCCATTGATGTTTGCTAAATTACATATGATCAAACTCCGATTGTAAAAAGACAGCACAGCTAATTGTAGGACTGCTGTAACTGGCTTACAGAGGTACTGTGGGTGAAATTCTCACTCCAGCCAATAAGTACTTACTTCTGGTTTACTGTAGGGGCATCACCAACAGACCAGCATGCCAGCAATAACTCTGCCTGTTTTGAAATCACATAGTAACTCTTTGAGTGTGACTTAATTGTAGAGACAATAGTTCTTGGTTAACCCCATCAGCAATCACCTCAAGGTCTTTTCTCTGTTTAAGTAAGATTTTGCCAGTTGTTGACTTAGCCAAATTAAGTAGCCCTTCATTTTAGAAGCGGAGTACTGTAATTCAGCATAATAATCACTGCAAGAGCATAAACAGAATCCTGATCAGCTCTTTCTGGAGCACAGACTTGAGGGCTGAAAACATTTCCACCTGCTGATTGTCCAGAGTGGACTGGAACCTCAGCAGGTCAGAAAGACAACTGAATCCAAACTCCATTGTGACAGAGGAGACCACTTTGCCATGTACCTATGTTAGACACTTTACACCTTTGTCTGTCAGCAAGGTTATGAAGCTGGGAATTCAAAATGGCATCCAGCTTCTTGAGAGCCATAAGAAGATGACCCATGTGCTTCTAGCCCTCATAAATAGCATCCTTAATGACAGATGACATGTGGTGTTTATCCAAGGCCCCTTCTACTCCTTCCCCAGGTAACCATTCAGATGTTTCTTAAAGGAAAGAAGAGGGGCTATAGACCAGTTCATACTAGACCTCATGAGCATTAAGTTTTACTCAAAATGGAAGGGGGTCATCCAGATGAGCACTATATGGAGAGGAGGTGTCAGTATCTTACTTCATTTCAAATACGGTAAAATCAAAACCTGCTGATCATTTGTAGGAGGTGAATAAAAAAGGAAACTCCACCTCCCTGGCTTTTGACTAGGTATGTTTTTGCACAATGTGTTTCAGATCGAACATGTACCATGGCAGCAGATGTAACACAATGTGGTACTGGTGCACAGAGAAGTACCAACCAACAACTGCATGGTGACTTAAACAGTATACCTCAGGTATGGTGCTAGTGTCAGTCCATATTTCCTGAGTATGGACTCCCTTACACATAATGGTAGGTCTCCCCAGTCAACAAACAACTGTCTAAGTCTATGACCTGAACCTTAGATCTTGGTGAATAAAATCTGTGGGCTGTCTTCAAGATGGGCCATCGAGCTTTAGCGAGGGCAGTTGTATTACCAGTTACAGATGGGTACTTAAGCTGGAGTGTCATATCATGCACCCTCCCCCTGCAGTAACAACAGCACGTATGAAGTTTTAACTTCTAATCTGACAGCCACACACTTAGAAGGCTGTATTACTTTAGGCACTGAATGTGGGAGCTCTTCCATGATGTAGATCTGAGCTGTGTGACTGACAGAAAAGAACTGGCGAGCTTGGAAGTTAAAGGTACCATCTGTGTGCAGACTCAGAGATAATATCAAGATGTGCCCAGGTATCAGGCAAGCACACCCCTGACTACAGGAGCTTCTGTGAAAAACATGCCAAACTAGAATGGGAGGAGAGAGACTCCCCATTCAGACACCTACTAAAGAAGGACTCCAGTGTTAGACTTCAAAGATTATAGAAGCAACACTTTAACAATATTATTTGAAAAGCTATATGTATAATGTTTACAGCATTTGCACACATTTTATGTAGTATTTCTATAAAAAAGTTTAGCTATGATAGTACAACATAATGCTTATTTTATGCTTTGACACACACATAAGTGGCCACAAACTGTTTTATCAAGTTTTTGTTAATAAAAACTGCATATAATCTCTCTTGGATCAGTTTTTAATAGCTTAAAGTTTGATATGAAAACTATTGCTCCATCTTCAGATGTTGTTTAATATGTGCTGCATTTCCTTAAACCATTTTATGTAGCACTTCACATGTAAACACGTTTTCTAAATATTATTATTATTTTATTTAGAGCTCTGGTGCTGAAGTGCAGATTGGCTTATCTATTGACAAGTAATAAATCAGTAAATAATAAAATGCATATGTGTTACTTCTATTTAAGAACATACTAAGCAAACAGTCATAGTGACATTAAGATGCCTAGCCATATACATCTATTCATCTTTTGCACACTTATTTGTGTATTAATAGGTGATTAAAACAACAGTTCTGTAACTTATCATAGTTCAAAATTTATGAGTATCTCAGTTAACCAGCATACTGCATGTACTGCACACACACTACATAACTATTTCACTATCTGAATGGAAAAGAGGACCACAGATGCTTTCCAGTTTGAATACATTGCTGTCAGTTAGGAAAAAATGTACTGTGTCAAAATCAATAAGATCCTCAAGTAAGAACAACGCGTGTACAGCAATGTTCACTGAGAGAGTTGTTGAGATTTGGAACTTGTTGCCTAATGAAATTTAAAAAAAGTGACACTTTTTTTTTTTCCATTAAAATGATATTCACTTCTGAGAAAATTCTGTCTAATCTGGTTAAGCGGGCATATGAACACCATCCTTCCCTGTATTTCATTTGAAATGGCAGACACTTGTATTCATATGGAAAATATTTTAATTCAGCATTGTCTAAGTCTGAGAGTTAATGCAAGGTATTATTTCTAGTCCTCTCTGTTGCTTTTCTGTATGCTTTCTGCTGGCCTTAGTCAATATAGCATTCAGATTTTCATTACATGAGGTTTGCAGTCTTCCCCTTTAAGTAAATCAAGGGGTGGCATAAGCCATACAGAATCGGGCTAGGCTTATAATTGCCCCAGGGCAGATAGCCTAGTATGAACCTATGAACCTATAAGTATGAGGGCATAAGGTGGGTTGTTCTCTGGACCCAGCACTAAGCAATGTTTCATTTTTTCAATATGTTCCATTTCTAGGAACACAAAGTATGGCACTGTGGCTGTGTAACCATTATAGTGTTACTCTATCAAAACACCACCTGTGGTTAGTACCAACCCTTCCTCACTGGGGGAACATACCTCTCAACTATCCAGATTTTCACAGAATATCTAAATTTTTCCCCGCATATTTTTGTCTGTTCCCCATAAAAATTATGTTTTCTGCCAAATCAGTGAATATTGAATTCACTAGATGACGGGCATTTGTGCTTCTGACTTCATTACCTTCAGAAAAATGTATGGTAACACAAACCCTTTTATTCTAGCAACTTTCTAAGTTTATAAGATCAATATTTAAAAGTTGTCCCTATTTTGGGCCTTGTTTCCCCATTTTGATTTCTTATACTAAGATGTTGAAAGGTATGCTTGGAGAGGTCGTATCCACCATAGCAATCAACATCAACCTTCTTTTTCTCCAGACAGCACCAATAATCCATAGGCATTCTTAAACTCATGTCTCTAAGGGTAGATAAATGGTGTCCCACTGCAACAGGATAAACCAGGTAGGCAGAAGAAGTTTGGAACAAGAAGATAAATGCTCAGTGTGTGATTAATTCTCAAATGAAACATAAACAGAATATCTGTCTGGAAAAAAGTCAGTATAGTCTGAAATCCAAGAGTCCTTAGGAGAGAATTTGCATGCAGTGATTGTAGATATCGTGCCTTGATATTTCCAAGTCTATACTCCTACCAAGGAGAGGTTACCATGCTCTGCAATACTTCTCCTAGATGCTGCTGGAACATTCATAAAAGTTTGCTTTCATCATCTTTACCCTATGGAATAGTTTTTGGCCTTCCTTGCATTCCTAGGATCACCAATTCTTTAAGCTTCTGCAAAATGTTCTGGCTGTGATATGATGTACCCTTCTTTATTCTTTATCTCATAATCTACACAGTATTAACCCATGTAATGTCTGTACTAGCTACAGTACACAATACACTGTACAGATACAATGTGTGTGTGTGTGTATGTGCGTGTGTGTGTGTGTGTGTGTGTGTGTGTGTGTGTGTGTGTGTGTGTGTGTGTGTGTGTGTGTGTGTGTGTGTGTGTGTGTGTGCGTGTGTGCGTGTGCGTGTGCGTGTGCGTGTGTGCGTGTGCGTGCGTGTGTGCGTGTGCGTGTGTGTGTGTGCGTGTGTGCACAAGTGTGCGCGTGTGTCTGTGCGTTAGAATCTAATCTGTAGTTCTCATTTTTTTCTTTTTATTGCTCTGTATCATCTTTTATACTGTATGCCTGAAAATGTTCCTTGAATTAAAGCAGCCACCTTGAAAGCAAACAAACAAACAAATGTAAGGGAATCTCCATATTTTCCTTTAAGATTAAACAACAAAGAACAGATTTGCAGGTAGTTAACTTACTTTCTGGAAATGAAATGCATCTTCAGAATTAGTGTGAAGAAGTGCATAGTTTAATTGCAGTTCTCTTTGCGGTGTTGGTTCACCCTAGCTGGCATCCTTTTTCACATGCAGCTGTAGTCAAAGAAGTTGTCATGGCAATGCAAGAAAAAACAGTCTTCCATGATTCATGTACTTCAGACATGGTTCTGAATATCATCTGAGATGTATATAAAATGTTTTCAAGTTAGTTACTACCTGCCTTCTGAATACTAGGGGAAGGCACCTTTGCAAATAAAACGATAATTATCACAAAACTTGCTGTTTGTGTTAGAGTCACTGCTTATCCAGCCTTGGGAAAAAATCCATCAGTTACTCCAAATACATGTTTAGGGAACAAAGTAAATAATTAGCTGTCTTCAGCACTGCAGTGTTGTGGTAAGACCCGTCTTGTTGCCCAGATATAAGTAAATGCGCATGTTCAGCTTTCATTCCTCATGCTTAGACCTGTGCTTAAGGACAGTGGGTCTTTGACAGTTACTTAAGGAGAGTCACATTTGTAAACCACTATCCCTGAAGTCTGTGTAAGTAAGTTCAATCCGTCTCTTAGGTATACCTGATTATCTGAGCATGGCAAAGCTACACTGCACATCTGGTTAATGTTTTGTTTTTCTTTTTTTTTTCCTTCCTCTCTTTAGAGTTGTTGAAATGGCATCATTTCCCCAAAGGCTCATATCCCAAGTCTTGTACTAAATTAAAGCTTTTAACTGCCTGTAGCCTTTGCTTTACTGGCTGTTTTCTTCAGACTCATTAACTAGGAGTACTCAGGTGCAGAACACAACCTGCATTATATGGATATGAACAATGGTACACAACAGTGCATGAATGAACAATGTAATTTTCAAGCCATCATTTATTTCATGCAGTAAACACTGTAAACAGAGCTGGAATGACAAAAGTGTTCTGTATCACATAGAGGTTTAAATTACATGCTTGAAAGACAGTGGCTGCTTCCTTCCATTAAACAGCATTATAATTTATAATCTTGCTTTGTCAGTGGTGAGACTACTGCCTCCTAACTCCACTTTGCATGTTCAGTCCTGTCTTCTGCTCACTGTATGGGGAAATGTTTGTATGTTTTCATTGCATCTGTGTGGATTTTCTCTGGGTACTCCAGCAACATGCTGGGTGGGTGTCACCATGATATTCTCAATTGAGGCATTGTACTCATACTTAAACCCTGTGACTGAAAAGAGTCTGAAAAAGGCCAGTTCACTCACCTGGTTAATAGAAGTAAATAACACCACACCGGTACACCTAATACTTTCGTTATATGATATTGCTCACCTTCCTGGACACTCACAGATCCCCCTTCCAAATCCAAATTTAATTCCAGCCAATCTACTATTCTTTCATTCATCATTGCAAAGAGGAAGTACATTTCAGCCATTGTCATGGTTATGGAGAGTGCCACACTACAGGTGAAAATTTCAAACTTATTCAAGAGCGGACTCAGCGCAGCATTTTGCTGCAGTCATCTTCAGATTATCCCTTCCTTCTTTTCAAACTGGAAGACACCTACAGACTGAAATGCAGTGAAAACAGCCTACTTGGCAGAAGTATTTACAGTCAAAATACCATGTTCCAAGATAGTGCATAACAAAACAGTTAAGGCCCAGCTCCCAATTAAATTATGTTTGTTTTCACCACAATTTAGTGTAACTGATTCAGAACAGCTCTTTTCCTTTCAGTTGCTTTCTCACTTGCTTTGTGAGCAACAATTATGGACAGGTGCTGAGCAGCCATATGCCTTCTACCTTCTCTCCTGCTGCGTAAGCATACTCCAGCCAGACAACTCAGATCCCAACACCTCAAGCTAGTATTCATGACTAAACCTTTTAATCAGTTTTGTGACTTAATTTTACATATTTCATGTAGCAAAGATTTGGAGTTCTATTCCTCCTGAACTAAGACAGGAACCAGAACTAATCCAGTTTCAAAATAAATTGAAGACATAACCCAACTCCATATGGACTTTCCATTGCAATACCTGAGTAGATGATTATATCCCTTCTTATTTAGCCTTATATTACTAACTGAAACACATACTATGAAACTTCCTCATCGAGTCCTCTTCCCATTTTTCTCTCCTAATTCAAACATATATCGGCCACAGTTACAACTGTACACATAGATTTATAGGTTAGTACTAGACTAACTGCCAATGCAGGCCATTTTAATCCTAGCCAGTTATCTCATTTGGTCATTAAAATTAACCTGTCCAACTGGAGTTTAGTTTCACCTAACCCTTTATAAGCTCTATATTTCTACTACTGCTTTAATGATAATTGCTAGATCAAAACATGGATATTTGGAGGGAGACCCTTGCATTTGGATAAAACATTTAGGAACTGCCTATCTCCATTAGTAATAGACAGGGGTCCTGGAATACATTTTTTGCCCATTGTTACAAATTATGCTTGAATGTGGGCTGGGATGAACTGTCTTATGTGGGTGTAGAGTCTGTTCTAGAGTAGTGGTATCCTCTATGAGATATACCTGTCCCTACAAACAATTCTGTTAATGTTACAGAAGAGGTTTAGGTCCCTGGATCGAGTATTTCTCATATCATTTGACTTGTTGATACAAAGTAAGTCCCTCAATAATGAGTTGGAGGATGCCTTGTATGGTCACCTTTAGTAGTTCTGTAAGTAACTGAATATACCAATGGGGCTTTGTGATGGTCTATTTCAGGAATATTGTTTAGCCTTCATATTCTTTTTTTAAGATATCTCTGCAATTCCAGTTGTTGCATGTGCCTGGGCAGGTACATGCCAAAAGGACCATTATACTCAATGATTGGCGTAATCAGGACTGCATAAAGGGGGACAATGGCATCCCTGTATCTAGAAACAATCCCTTTGTTTATGAGCTGCCCAATAATGAAGGACGTCCTTATCATAGTAGACGCATTCTGGTCAAACGTTAGGTTACTGTCAACATAAGTTCCCAAATCTCAAACTATTGGGTCATCTCTTACAATTGTTTTTCTTTATTTTTCTGTTATATGGTTTTCTTCTATGGACTTATATTTCTCCACATTCCAGAGTACTCAGTCAATAACTCAATCCCATATCTTGCTTATTTCCTCAGTTTGTTTCCTGTCTTCTAGATCAGTTTTAACCCTCACTTTAACCAAAAATAAATAAATACACCCTCCTCCTCCAGCTCACCCTAACCCAATCCCCAAAAGTCCTACACCATTATCACTACCTTTATAGTCTTACCCTTTTGCACATAGTCACACCAGGCAATGGTATAACCACTGCTGTCAAAAGGCAGCTTCACCTGGGTATATTCCTGACCTCTTCCACTTCAGTTACAATTGTATCCTTCCTAGTACAACCATGCACCAGTTGCCTGAAGTCATCATGGTCCAAGATTTTGGTCAACTCCCCTCTTCTTATACTGTATGTTGTAACTGCCAGTCTGCTTCTAACAGGTTCCGTTCGCCCAGACTGTCATTCTTTTCCTCTTCCTCTTCCTCATGCGCCACGCCTTTATTCTCAACTCCAGTCTCCCATCCTTCACTGTTGATGTTTGGGGAGGCTGACACATTATGTCAGTCCTCCAGAAATCCCTCATTTCCTCTATCTTTATTGCTATGGTACTTACCCAAGATTATGATCCTGTCTGCTCCCTCACCTCCATCATGGGGTGATGCTCTTTGTTCTCCCCAGCTTTATGCTTGATACTGTCCTTTATGTAGATCTCTACTCCACTTGCAATGTGCCTTTATCCTTCGTTCCTGAAGAGCCTATATCTGGGGATCCCCTTCTGACACTCGAATGGCCATATCGTCAAATTTCATTTTCGCGAGATGAAAATTCCAAAGACAAAATACCTGAATGGTGAATTTTTCCCAGAGCAAGTTAACAATTGCCCAACATGCCCTTTTCTACACTGTAGTGCGATCCTGGGATTGGTATATATAGTTAGGGGGGTGTAGGGGGGGTGAAGCCCCCAGATTGGAGGGTTTTGGGGTCATAGCCCCCCATCTAGGTGAGTTTTATTTACTCCGGTGTGTGTTTTGTTGATGTTTGGGCAAGTGTTTACTTGCCCTGGGAAAAATTCGCCATTTGGGTATTTCGTTTTTGTGATTTTCATCTGGCAAAAATGAAATTCGATGATATAACTGTAGAAGTCTTAGAACTACAGCCATATCTGGGCACGTCAGTACTCCGTCATCTGTTATCATTGGCCCAAGCAGTTGAGATACCAGCAATATCCATTCTTCCCTCCTGTAACACTGCCTGTAGCTCCCCATCTTCCTACCCAGACTCCTTACATTACATTGTTATACTGTAATGCTAAGAAATGCCCCCCACATCACTTCCTGCAGTTCCCCATCTTCCTCATTGTTACATTGTAATACTAAGTAATGTTCACTCTCCTGTTCTACATCACCGCCTGTAGCTCTCTTCTTCCTATCCAAACTCCTTACATTACATTATTGCACTGTAATACTAAGTAATGCACCCCCACATCACTGCCTGCCATTCCCCATCTTGACTCCTTGTACTTCAAAGTAATACTACCTAGCCATGCCCTGAGTCACCCTTGCTTCCTCCTCTGCTATGTTCTGTGTTCTTTTTCTTTCTTTCTGCTGCCTGATTACCTGCCACCTATTCATAGGTTCATAGGCTCATGGATTAGTTCAAGGCTAACTGCCCTTGTGGGCCATTTTAAGCCTAGCCAATTACTCCATCTGAGAATCAAACCCTGTACCTTCTGCAGTAAGGTAAACACCTTAATAATTATGCCAACCTCCCAACCCATTCGGCACTCATTCTCCCTTCTGACACAATTTACAGGTGATGCTAAGCATTGTGACTATTTTATTGAGTCTGTAATCCATGTGCTCTGCTCCTGAGCTATGACTTAAATAAGTTCCCTGTGGATTCATTCATTACCCATATCAGCCTCCCTTACCAAATAGTCCCTGGAATAGGTAAATTATGTAGGGTGTGTGTGTGTGTGTGTGTGTGTGTGTGTGTGTGTGTGTGTGTGTGTGTGTGTGTGTGTGTGTGTGTGTGTGTGTGTGTGTGTGTGTGTGTGTGTGTGTGTGTGTGTGTGTGTGTGTGTGTGTGTGTGTGTGTGTGTGTGTGTGTGTGTGTGTGTGTGTGTGTGTGTGTGTGTGTGTGTGTGTGTGTGTGTGTGTGTGTGTGTGTGTGTGTGTGTGTGTGTGTGTGTGTGTGTGTGTGTGTGTGACCATTTCCTCATCCACTATTCCCTCTAATCCTCCTTCTCCTCAGTTTTCTGTCTGCTGACATTGATAATACTTCTGAGAACTCGGTAATCTTCAACCCACATCCTGACATCTCTTGGTCTCCTCACTTACTTGTCTGGCTACCAACTCATCTGTCTCCTCTGGCAGGTCATTGGTACTCACATGCACCTCCACATACTTCCACCACCCACCCCTACCCCGGTGACCACCTTTGTAACTTCCTCCCATGTCTTACTAGGTATGAAACCTAAGAGCAATTTCAGTGGAATCCGGTCCTTTATCCATTTTACACCCTTAATCTCCTTCACGACTGAGTCTTCAGTCCTCAAGACCCTCTCCTTTCTATCTCTCCCAACACTTGTTATCATCTCCTTCACTTTCTGCTCCCTTCTGTACTCACATCTATACATTACCTCTTGCCATCCAGTTCTACTAGCCCCAGTACTAAACATTTTCTAAACTGCTTGCCTCACTCCCTGCAATACATTTACTGTCTTTCCCATCCCCCCGCACTCTTCCTGCAAGTTCTTTCCACTGTTCTGTCCATTTCAACCTCTGCTCCAGCCATCTGGCTAATTCCCCCCTTTTGCCCACTTCACTCCTAGTCTTCTTATAGTATTGTCTCCTGTGATGCTATCTCTAGTAATCTCCTCACAAACCCATAATGACTGGCAAGGTTTAATATAGTATGTGTACATTTCAGCAAAGTCAAACAGAGGAGCCCCTGCCCTCATTGCATAGAAGTATAAAGTCCTGACTCTGACCCATTTCCCCCTAGTGGCATGGGCACTAGATGGGTATGGCATAAGCGAGCAGCTGGTGTTGGCTTCTCCACCATGATGGGAGAGTGGTGGCAACAGTACCCTGCTTCAGCAAATCCACAGAAGTACAAAGTGCTGGGGAGCATAGAGATGACTGCTGTGAGAGAGGTGTGCCTCTTAACAAGAAGTTGGCATGTGACGTAGAATGAATGTGCTGCTTGCTGACAACTATTATGAAGCTCAGTACACCACCACATGGTTAACAAAGTCAAGAGCATTAGCAGAAAAAATCTGCATCCTCCCAGTGGATGATGAAACCATACTTTTCACCTGACTCTTGCCTCCCTGGGAAATGACTGGACTACTGGGATTTTACCTCTGGGAATAATGAATTGTTCAGTGAGTGCTGATCATTGTGAGGGTGTGGAAGCCAAATATATAAAAGCCTGTTCCTCCAAGGCCAGTAAATTGTATGGGCATCCAATGAAGTATTTAAAGCTTACCCTCAAGGTTCAGTGTGCTTTGGGATAATTATGTTTGTTGCAGACATGCACAGGTTGTAGCCCTCAGCATAGGTGGGTATGGGAGAAGCCTTACCCCAGATGATGGTGAGGTATAAAATCAATAAAATAAGCAGGGTACTGTGCACCGACTTTCCTGACCGACCCCACCTCCGTTGTGACTACATCAGTGTTGGTGCTTTCACTCTGGTACAGAGCTTTTTCAGATCCATACAGGAAAAAACAAGTATTTTAAAACACAATTGAATATATGATAGTAAAGCACACCCTTATGGATGGCAATTAAAATTAAGCTCAATATAAAAATAAAAATGCATATGAGAAAAAGCATATAACAAGTAAAAATGAAAAAAAAGGTTGCTGAACAACTTCACATGCAGGGATCTAGGCCAGAACTATGATTACACCTTTAATGTGAGATAATCAGACTTACGGGCCACTTATACTGTGACTGCTAGGACAATTGTTTGCTATTTTAAATTGTAGTTTTGTTTTTTGTTTTTTTTTTTTTTTTTAATTTTATACCCCACCATTTTCATTTTTATCGCCATTTCAACTGATTTTAAATGTTATTATAAATATATTCTTAACTTATAATTTTATATGCAAGATTTTCTCCATTCTCTAAAAACACTGGTCAATCTAAAAGCAGCATTCAAATTAGGGTAGGAGTAGTAGATCCAAATCTTAGTTCAACCCAAGACTAGCTGCTTATTGGCTGAATCATCTCTCCAGGCATCCAGTCTTTTACCTCAGCTCTTTAAAACATGTTGATCAATCTAAAAACATCATTCAAATTCGAGTAGAGAAAGCATCCAATAATAAAAGACTAGCTGCTGATCGGCTCTACCTCTCCAGCCATCCACTCTTTTAGCACCTGGAGTCCCTCTGCTGGCTACTGTAGAAACTATCCCACCTCATAATGTTTTTTCCTGTATAAATATATGATTGGTTTCAATGTAAAATATATTTGTTGAAGTCTTAGGATGAAAGCAATTATCAGAAGTAAAGCTTGTTGGAGAAGATACCAACGATCCTTGCCTTGTATTTTTTTGAATACCTCAGTTACATGCTAGCGCTTAGTTTCTTGATTTACAGAAAAAAATATTGAAAATTTATATATATATAGAAAGAGAGAGAGAGACACACACATACACATGCAAACACACACATAGTTGCATATATGGTTTACATACCTCTAACTTATCCCAAGAAATCTGGACAAAGAAAAAAAAAGATTAAATTAAATGCTTATAATTACACAGGCTTGAATGAAACATGCTCTATAAGTAGCATCTTAAAATTAAAGAGTTTAAGGCGATGAAGCTGTGATTTGTACCACCAAGTTATTGTTTGATAAAACATGAATATATTGGTACTTGTGTCTTTATTATTATTATTTTTTGTTTTAGTTTTTGTGTATGATACATTTTGAAATTTAGTATTTTAAAGACAGATGTGAATGTTTATTTTATTAGGGACAAGGCTTTATGTATTCAATACGGCTTTAAGAAAGTGGTCAAGTAATATGAGCGATTTGATTGGTCAAACAGTAGCAGCCGTTACTATTTATATGTATTTTAAATGTAAAAATGGTTTCTGAAGAAGTTTGCTCACTTAGCAAAAGCGCTTCAATAAATTGTTTCATCGAGGTTTCGTTGTTTGTGACGTTGCCGAACTGCAGTGACCGTATTTCACTTGTCTGTGTTTTTTAGTTTCTCTGGTTTCAATTTAGAAATATGATGGCTTATGAGGTCAAAAGAATCTATAGCTAACCCAGGCCTAACTTACTGGTACACATCTTTCCCATTAGACTAGAGAAAAACAATATTAAAATTCTAACTTTTAATTCACAAAGAATGTTAGCCATCTAAAGTTAAGAATTAATCTAAGGAATCCAGATTGACAATGTACATCCCCATGAGGACATGAAAATAAAATGTTTTTAAGGGATGTGTATTACGGTGGTATTCCAAACATACATACGAACATATATGACATCAAAACAGGTTTTAAGGACATATGTATTATGGGGATATTCCTAATATATGTTGTTTTACACACACACACACACACACACACACACACACACACACACACACACACACACACACACACACGAATGCACGCACAGAAGCTCACTGCTATGAACACACAGACAGATATGCATTAACACATGCACATGCGCAGAAACACGTGTGTAGATATACAGGCACACGTGAATATAAACATGCAGACAGACATGTAAACACATAGGCATGCAGGGAAAACACACGAACACAGACACATGGACTCACACATATGTGAATTCACACACACATATATCTATATACACATGCACATATATTCACATTTTTACAAATTTTCACCTGGGATATGTGAGAATAATATACTTAACAGGGGCACTCTTAATTTTCCAGTAATACTGATTGATGTACATGAGCATCTCAGTGGTTATGAGCTTAGTATGAACCTATAAACATATATGTGGTATTTATCAGCGAATGGCCTAAATGTCAACATCCATGAATTGTGATCGATAATATACACAGCAAAAATGGAAAACTCACAGAAACACTCTTTGAAAGTTCTTTGCAGGGAGCTTTCACCCTCCCCTGCACTCCCCCTCTATAGGAGATCTAAATCCCAAAACCCATGCTATGTATATGTACTAATTCAGAGATCACTGTACCTGAAAGAGGAATTCTGTAAGAAAGAGCACTCTTGATTTTGCATATTAATCACAGCAACTACACATCTGTGTTCACACTTTAAGGTATTGATTACCAGTGTATCGCACTTCTGGGTAGTGCCATAATGCCATATATAATAAAAGATTTTCATGTACTGAGATATCAACAACACAAGCATCTGCATCTAAAAATCAGCATTTGACAAACCACAGGGAAACCTATGGGAGAGAACACCATGTTCATGAAATACAGTGAATAAATGCAGTATCACCATGCCTGTTGTAGGTTCTGTAAACCTCCTAGTTAAAACTTGAATTAGAACACACAGCAATTGAAGGAGATCCAACCTTTAAAAAAAGCAACCAAAAAAAACCTCAAAAGGTAGAGGAAGCAGGAAGAAAGTCAATGTCCGAGAAACACCAAGTTTATTTAACGCTGACAACACTTCACATACGTTTTCGTCAGATAAAAAACCTTCATCAGAATACTGGCATCAGCTAACCACAACCGTAATCTACTCATACTAATCAAAAACTAACCAATAACACACTAATTGAATATATTACATCACACATAATCAGATATCACCTGGTCCAAAAATTAATCTATACAAGCTGAACCATACAAAACATTCATATAAACACCCTGTGTTGGGAAGATGTGATAGTTAATGAACATCTAAATAAATAACTTAAAAGCATATTAAAATATGAAATGTATATATAAAATATATATAAATATAACATTTTGTATAATGTTGAAGTAAAAAATGAAAACATATATAATCATTACAACTTTGCAGCCATTAGCTTAAGCAATGATGCTAAAGAAATATGTTCATTTAAGTCTGGGGGTTTAGCTGCAGCCAAAGTAATTTGCCAAAGTAATTCCCTATACTCTAGGGTAGTTTCCCAGGCACCTCCTCTAACATCAACCATAACCATTTCTAAAACAAAAAAGTGTAAAATGCTTGTGGGCAAACCAACGAATGTTTGTATAAAGCGTTATTCACATTAGCTTTTCTAATCTCGTACATATGTTCATAAACACGCTTCTTAAGTTTACGCTCGGTTTTGCCCTCATAAATACCCCTACATATCTTACACATAGCCATATACACTAAACCATTCATATTACAATTACTAAAACATTGACTATGAATATATTTATTTCTGCTAGGGATATAAACACAGTCAGTGTCAAAAATAAAATTGCATTGAGCACAAGAGCCGCATTTAAAAGTACCTTTCCTTTTGAGATTATTGACTAGATTAAGGGGCTTACTTCCTTCAAATAGGTCTTTCATATTTCTACCCCTTTTATATATAACTTTAATGGGCTTCTTTTTAATGCCTCCCAAATCAGTGAGGGTGCTAAATTTATCCCATTCCTTCCTAACCACTTCCACAATAGCCTTGGAATCTACATTATAATTCAATATTAGGGCTCTGGAGTAATCTACATGTTCATTGTCAACCAATTGTTGACAAATAGTCTTCAGGCCCTTACCCAACAAGGGGTAGTACCCTGAAATATGAAAGCTTTTGACATACCCACGTGTTTTCTTCAGTATTTGTCCAGGGTAGCCCCTCTCTAAAAAAAGCCCTTCAATAAAATCACATTCAACCTCAAAGTCATCATCCACCGATGTCATCCTACTAGCCAGTATGAGTTGGCCCTTGAATATATTCTTTTTTTGTATAAATGGATGAGCGCTAGAGAAATGCAGGTATGAGTTTGAAAAAGTGTTCTTACAAAACACTTGCGACTTAATACTCCTAGAGGTTTTCAAAAGACTAACATCTAGAAAATCCAACCTATCATAGATGATATTACTCGTAAAATGCAAAAAGGTGCTAGTGGTTTGTATATATATGTATATATATATATATATATATATATATATATATATATATATATATATATATATATATATACCAAAAATTCACCACAAACTTCTTTGGAATCATTCCAAAATATACAAATGTCATCCAAAAACCTCTGATAATGTGACCAACACTTACTAAATCTGGAATTGAACATGAAATGTTTCTCCCACCAGGCCAGAATAATATTGGCATAGGTGGGGGCACAATTAGCCCCATAGCAACACCTTTAACCTGGTGGAAGAAATCACCCCCATAGAAGATGTAATTATTTTTCAAAATCAATTCCATAAGGTGTAAAACAATATGTAATTGGTCAGTTGATGGACATACTTTATCCACCAAAGCTGCTTTCAGCCAACCTAGGCCAACCTCATGTGGGATGACTGTAAGCAAGTCCTTAATGTCAGTTGTGACAAAGATAATGTTATAAAAGGGCTGACTTAAATCAATGCCCTTTAGGAAATCCCAAGAGTCCTTTAAAATAGTTTTTTTTCAGAACCCCACAAGGCCTTCAATTTTTCATCAATATATTTAGCTAAGGGGGCTGTTTTTGACCCCTCTGTGGAAACAATAGGTCTAAGGGGGGTTTACGGGGTCCTTATGAACTTTGGGTATACCAAAAGATGGTGGCTATCCTGGGGTGGATCACATGTAGATATTTGTAGGTGTCCATATCAATAAGTTCATCCATCAACAAATCGTTGATAGCCAAATCAATTTTCTTGTATGCCACCACAATCTCATTCCTAGATACCCTCGAATAGGTATCTGAGTCCCCCAATATTTCCATCATCTTACCTTCATATACTGAAGCAGCGGTGGTACAGCGGTAGCGTTGTTACCTCACAGCAAGAGGTTCTCCTGTTCGATTCATGGCTGGAGTGCCTTATGTGTGGAGTCTGCATGTCCTCCCCGCGGTTGAGTGGCCTCCGAAAGACATGCTTGAATGGGCATGCCTTCGCTGAAGGTTGGGCGTCGCGCTGGCAACTCGGCACCATAAAAAATCTACTGCCAATCATTAGCGGACTGGAGTTCTGCTGTGGTGATCCCTAATCGGGAAAAGCCAAAAAGACAAACAACCTTCATATACTACCTTATCCATTAACACTGATACCCCCCACCCCCCTTTGTCAGGTTTCATAACACGAATTTTAGAGTTATACTTTAGTTCATTCAACACTTTCCATTCCCCCAGCAGTAAGGTTATGTTTAAAATATCTAGGGGATCTCATGGTCTGCCTTAATTCCTTTTCCACCATTAATTCAAAATTCCTAATTTGTGGATGTAATGGTGGATTAAATTTGTACGTCTAAGTATGCTGGGAGTCGGGCGTACATTTGCCCCTTTAAAGAACACCTCCACATTTATATTCCTCATGAACATCTTGAGATCTAAAATCAACCTTGTCAAATCACATCTATTATTTGGAATAAATTTAAAACCCCTTCCTAACAGGTTAAAGTAATCAATATTTAAATCAACACTACTATAATTAAAAATGTTAACATTTTTGTAAGTGTATCTATTGTCAACACACAATATGCAATCATCTAATGATACTGGGGTCTACCCCTCATTCCCCACCCCTGACCACCTCTCCTCTCCCCCCATTCGGGCCTCGGAACATACCAAGGGGCTTTCTGTCGCATAAGCTTCTCCGAGTGTCGAAGGGGGGATATTCTAAAGGGTCAGGGTGAACGCCTTCATCAAATTCATCTTCCCCCCATCTCCACATTACCAGAAACATGCTCACTCTCTCTTCTATCATTTCATATATTGTTTTGCATATTTTTTGGACCAGTGTAACTCCTTTTTTATTGATATTCTAATAACTCCCTAGCCAACTTTTTTATCTTCCTATTAATATTAGCAATACACTTTTGGTCAATATCATCCAGTATATAGTAATATTTTTTTCTTTTCACAATCTACAGTGAACAATAAATCATTAATAATAATATCATTCAAACTTTCAATATCCATCCATAAACCAGCAATAGTCAATTCATTTTGTTTAATAGTAATCCTAATAATATCAAGCCCACAGTTATTAAACACTTCAAAAAGTTCTTTGTATAGGTCTGACCCCATAACAATATTGTTAGGGTATTTTTGCACTCTAAGACCCTTAGAAACAATACCCTTATTTAGGCATTCTGTAAGGTATTCATTATCGATACTGAGTGCTTTGAATTTACCCATAAGGTCCCCTAATTTCTTTAAACTATTGGCAAAAGTGTCATTATGGTTAGTGGCTTGTCCACGGTTTCTACCAGGGCCATAGTCAAAATAAATTTTTTCAGTCAGCCAAACCGTTAAGGGTTTTCTGTCCCTATTAACTCCAGCAGGAACATTATTAATGATTACACAATCACCTTTAGGTAAATCTCCACCGGAAATAGTCCTCTGTCCTCTCGAATAGGTGGAATCATTCCTTCGACCCGAGTCCTGGAATAAACGCGGAATTCCAATATCTCCATTATTAAACATGTTTTTAACCGAAAAAGAGGTAATACCCTGCGAAAGTAATTGTAATCTCTTCGTTGACACCATTGCACCATTTCTGCTGTTATTAATAGCCTCCTGATTGGCTGGAATGCAACCTGATAGCAAACTCACCTTAAGAGAAGGGAATTTGATAGACACCTGCATAAAAAAGATACTTGGAGAAACCAATATCTCTACAAAAGCAGTATGCACCCTAGGCATATTACCAGGAACATCATACATAATGAGATAATACAAATCTCAAGGCGGTGCACCCAAGAAGCAGTTGCTAATAAAGAAATACAGGATCTGCAGAGACATTTGCATTTACGGGGCTATATTGAAAGATACACCTGTCCTGTTTTGAATGGTTTGACTGGGAGAAGAAGCCAGAATGAAATTCCAACTGAGGATGTTACGACCGGAGTGAAGCATACTGATCGCAGCACTAACAAATTGAGATTGATGGTCACCTATAGCACTGATAATGTACAAGTCAAAGATGTTATAAAGAAATACTGGCCCGTTCTCACTCAGGATCCCATATTACAGGAAACTGTGGGAGACCATCCTTGTTTTGGATATAAGAATAGAAAGAACATCAAAAGGCTTTTATGTTCCAAGGATGGCTTTTCCAAACCACAGATGTCTGGACCTAAAGGAACTTTTAGATGTGGAAATTGCTTGTCTTGCGACTTTATAGACAGCAGCAACTCTTTTCGACATCCTAACCCTGGTTTTGAATATACTTTTAAACGTAAAGCCAATTGCAGCACCCCTAATGGGGTTTATTTAGCTACCTGCACGTTATGCACCACTTTTTATGTCGGCAAAACAAATCAAGTGTTTAAGAATAGGGTTTTAAGACATTTGAGAGATATACGTGATGGGGACTTACACAACACACACGCTCTAGATGTAAAATCTTTTCCCACACATTCTTTTGTCTTTAAAGTCATTGAACAAATTTATGTGGCGATGAAACAAGGGGATGTTTCCAACAGAACTGAAATAAGCAAAGTTAAATGGATCATTAATCTACGAGAAGACTGACTCCTGGTTTAAATACGGTAATTAATCTGAAGCCTATACTGAAAGCTAAGAGACCAACGATTGGCTAGTTTGGGGGTGTGTCCCCTTATCAACTACATGAATGGTGCTTTTGTTATGAATGAAAGAAAGGGAGCTGTCCTTTCATTGTATTCTCATTGGTTATTAACTTTTTTTAATGTAAAAGGGAGTCCCTGCCTTATTACGATCTGAGGAAGGTTTACCGAAAGCGCTTATCATTTTGTTAAATACAAAGGGACTTCATTTTGTTAGGCTTTGCCTCTTATTGTTTTCTAGATAGACTGGACTTTAAGAAAACGCTATTAAAGTATTTTGGTTTTATTTTCACAATGCTTTGAATGGTGTCAATGTTTTACAAGTGGAAACGTTACATTCCAGCCATGGTGACACTGCTTATTACATTTTACTCATTTTCTTGTTTTGCTTCCAACACCGTTAGCAGTGGGAGATATTTGTTTTTTCCATTATTTATAAATATATGGTCATGAACACAGCAGGTTGTCACTACTGAGTCTGCATTATGGTACAGCTAGGCCTTGGAAGAAACACCCATAAGGTCTGATCTCCTACTAGCTAGTTCTTCTAGGTGTTCAGATCCCTTCTGAGAAACTGTAGGTTCCTTTAAGAGTGTATGTCCTCCAAAAGTATGTTCCATTTACTCACTACCCTCTAATTTAAATACTGTCTTCTTGCAGCCCTCCTAAATGTACCCACTCCCAGTCTAAACCTGCAAACCTTTTGCCCATCCCTGCCCTGCATTTCGGGAGCACCAATGATCTCTAGATCTAGTACTCCCTTGATGATTATAAATGTTGCTACCATGTCTTCTCTATCCAGCCTTATTACCTGTGACAGTTTAAATGTCAGTAACATGTCTAACTAGACCTTCACAGTAGCTATTATTTGCAGCACTCCTTCCATCTAATATATTATTTTGGTTGCCCCAGATGGCATGCAGTTCATTGTCTATATATCTTTTTACACCTAAGGCCCTCAAGTTGGGGCAAAATATTCTAATGGATTTCAGCAAGCCATTCACGAGATCCCATTCCTTTCTTAATTCATGCCTCTGTAGACATTGCTAAGCAACCGGCTGGGCTACTCCCTTTGTATATTGATGCAAGCAGTTTGTGTCATGCAGTGAGCACACAGCTATTCCTCCAACACCTGATGAATAAACATAAACATGCAAGTAGATTGTTTGCTAGCAATATGTCAGTTATTTACTGTTTCACAATCTCATCATTTGTGTTTGTTTGCTACTATCTTCAGCAATCTAATTGATTTATATTGGTTTTACGTTATTGTATTCTGTTTTAAATGTCATCATCATCTGCCATGTTTTATTGCAAGCTGCAGATTACGTCTATACATGCTTAACAATTGATTTTTCCAGCCACCTACTGTTTTAAGAAATGCTGTATGAACTTCTTGGCACTGTTCTGGGCTTTCCAGTACCTATCTGCTAGTTTTCAGACTTCCACTGTTCAAAGGACATTCTTAGCTGTCTCTGATTTTTTAGAACATCCTTGATTTTGCTTCATATTTTGGCCTGTCCCTCATAAATGTTTTGACTTTCTGGTAAATCACTGAAGATGACAGTCTATGAAGCCAGTGAGTTGAATTTCATATTTATTGTTCAGAAAATGCGCATCAATTCAAAACATGTTGTTCTATTGCCTTTTTAAGTGAATTAATTACAATAATATTTAAAAATTGTCCATGATTTTGAGTATGTCCCCCCGCTCCCCAAAATTATTTTTAGCTTTGTCCATAATTTCTGAGCAAAGAAATTGTGAGGTATAACATGGAGAATGATGCAGACTTACATCTATTACCTTCATGTCTGAATTTCTGCTGCTTCCTGTTCTTTCTTGCTTACCTGTTGGCCTGATCCACAGGATGGAAGGGTTGCAATGCAAAGGTATAGAGGCACTGTTCATTAGATGTATTAAAGACTCTACACTTTTTTACATGAAAGATGTTTTGCATCTCTCTTTTCATTAGCATTAACAGACATTTGGGGTTCTTAGATCTGATTTTAGTCCTGTTTAACTATTTGAATAGTGATTGGTGGGTGAATCTAATTAAGCTGTTTTGGCTTTTATTAAATTGAATATATATCTGGATAACTGGCAAACTTGTCTTTACTATGTGACATTAGATTTTCATATAGATACATTATCACTTACTAAAACTGCATTGTACTATTTGGAGCTTGTGGAGTTGTGATCCTTGTGTTATGGAATTTTTTATCTGATGCTTGGAGACCTTATAACATTCAGTGACTTGGTGAATGTGTTTTTTTTTCTTCAGAAGTTGTTCAAAGTGAATGTCCAAGAAAGGAACAAGGATACCACCTTCATTCTAGCTCTTTTTTTTAATCCATATTTAATCTGATCTTCATTTTCAGCCTTTGTTTATGGTTGTTTATTACTGGTGTTGCAGATGTAATGCTTACATCCTCGTCAATTACCCCTCATTTACTGCACTTGAATTCTTCCTTAGTTTATAACTATTTCATGCACTATAAACATAGGTTTCTTCTACTGTTGCTTGATTACTTAACTACTCAAACTTCTCACTAGCTTTCTTTGTTTATTTTACTATTTTTGAAGGATGCATTTGTTATTATACACATTTTACTTGAAATTAATTTGATGTATTCACTTAGTTGCTGCAGAATATAATAATGTCTACAGAACAGTCAAGTTGTTGGTTCTATGTCATTTATATCAGAGGCCACAGAGACCTGTTATACATACATGTAACAGGCTGGACATTATAAAAAACATAGGTGTGAACATTCTCACTTCAGTTGCTGAGAGCCCCCAAGGTCAGGATCACAAGCCATGCAGGTTCTTTGAAATATTAACTGTAGGGTGCAACCTTATGCTAACAGACTCACCTCTATATTGCATTAAGTATCCTCAGATCTCTCATGTAATCTCAGACAGTTAAGTTGTACCAACTGTCTCAAGGGTCAAGTGACACATTTTAATGTTAGCTCAGTCTGTAATGAGATAGGTATTTTGCCTGTCTTGCTCCATAGCACTAACCTAGCATTTATCACAAAGACCTGGTTGAACAATAATTTTACTCTAATTATTGCAGCCCTAGTGTCACAGACTGCTACCTGGGTTCTCTCTAAAACATTGTCTGTGGCCAGATCAGGCTGATGGGAGGGGTGTGGGTCGTAAATATTTTTCACTCTAGTCACTGAATTGAAGAAGGTCAGACTTGGAAGACCCATCTCCTCTGATAATATTATGACTACAGTAATAAACTGTGGGTATCTTCTCATCTGCTATCCAGGTGGTAGTGTGAGGGTGTTCCTTCAAGAATTTTCTGACTTCTTGATTTCATTTGTGCTGATGCGTCTTCCAGATGGTTAGTCCTGGGGACTTCAACATCATGGATTATGAGGAGTTGGTGCTTTTAGTAAAATAAATCCTCAATATTATGAAGAGGTTTGGGTTGCTGGTAGTTACCTCCAATGCCCATAGACTGGGCATACTCTGGAACGGATGTTCCAACATGGCATTTTGACTAATGAGCTATTGACAAATCTGGTCACTCGATCAGACCATTCCATTATTTGATTCAAAGCTGACCTACTCCAGATAGAAACATTGGACCTGCATTTCATGCAATGCAGGAAACCTGGTCCAGTCATCCCAGACTTCTGAGTCCTGTTTTGCTTGGACAGCTTCAAGACCACAGAGTAATCGATCCAGATAAGCTTTTTGGGACCAAGTAATCAGGTCTTCACTAATTCATTCAGCATGTTGACCCCATGTTAAAATGGAGTATGGATTAAAAAGGCTTATGTTATTGTAGCTAAGGATATGTGCGAAGTGGCTAAACAAAAGTTAATGCAAAAACTGAGAAAGTAGAACTCTTATCTATGGATATGGATAGCAAGCTACAAGCTGTAACAATGCTTTTAATCTCTTTAGTTTTATACACAGGTCAGGCATATTTTATTAACTAGAGAAGTTGTGGGTAATAATTAGTAAAGAATTGAAGGATTTTATTTGGGAGTGGAATAGGGCAACAGTTAAGTGGGATATGTTGATCCTCTCACTAGAACAAGGAGGTTTAGGATTATCCAATTTGAAGGGGTATTCTGAAGCTACACAGTTAAGGCTCTTATACATAACACAACCAGAAAGCTACAATTCAAAGTGGAAAAGGATGATGAAGCAAAAGAGTAATTCAAGAAATAAGGAAAGAATGTGATTTTGTATGCAGATCCTTAAGGAGAATAACAACAGTCATGCAGAATATTGGGTCTATATTGAATCAGCGAACACTTAAAAAAGCGAACGCTGATTCATCGACCCTATGTAAGAGAAAGCTTAAAATCCTGAACACCCAGAATAGCGATTTTTTTTCCCAGGGAAAATAATCACTGGGCTGGTTTCTGGAGTTTGCCATTTCCTCCACTGTGGTGCAGTCTCAGAGTTGGTATATTTAAATGGGGGTTGTGCAAAGCCCCCACATTATATACTGTTTTAAGATTTTTTTTTTTTTTGGTGGAAAAGCGATTTTTTTCCCTGGGAAAAAAAAATCACTGTTCCGAGTGTTCGGGATTGTAACCTTTCACTTACAGAGGGTCGATGAATCAGCGTTCGCTTTTTTAAGCATTCGCTGATTCAATATAGACCCCAGAATTATTAATAAAGTAGCAGAAAGTATACTGGGAACTAAGCCAACATGGGAATGGAGAAAGGATATTTTGCCAATAAAGGTGATTATATCAGAATATAGACCAAGAGAACGGGACTGGGGAATTCCAAATGAAAGACCTGTACTGGTTGAGTTTTTAATTGAATCTTGAATAGAAGCTGCTGTTAAAAAAGTGATAATTAGTAGGGGATATAAAATATTGCATGATAACTATAGGAATCAATCAGAGAAGTTTTGAAAGGATTGGGAAGAAAGACTGGATAAGCAATTCATAAAGAAATAATGGGAGGTCATACATATGGCTCCCAAATATGCAACAAAATCTAGAAGATGTAGAATTTTTGCCTGAAAGTGTTTACACAGATACTTTTAAACCCCAAGCAAACTCCAAATAATATTGGAGGTGTAATGAGGTAGAAAGTGGTACCTGGGAGCATATATTCTTGGAGTGCAATGATTTAGCAAACTTTACAAATTCCCTACAGACTACTCTGTCAGGAATACTGGCCAAGCAAATGAATGTAACCAGGGAAATGATTTTTGAGCTGGGCTACAGGATCTGAGTTACCTAAGGATAGAGGCTACAGGAATTCAGAAGTATGCAGTATGGTTAGGGATGTGAAGGCATCTAGAACTGGTTCAGCTCGACCTTATTTCTCAAGAAATGATGATGCTAACAGAGACAGGCAGATGTATGAGAGTGGCAATACCACAAGAGTGAACTTTTTGATGCATTATACCAATAATGTTGATGTTTTTTGTAATATAATCAAAAAGAACTGGCCCGTCCTATTGTCAGACGCAAGGATTGGGAATGTGGTAGGTCAGCATTCACGTTTTGTTTTTAAAAATAAAAAGTCCCTGAAGAGACTTTTATGTTATAGAAATGGACATAAGGTGAAGCAGTATGGACATGTTGGAACAGTGCCATGCGGGAATTGTAATTTTTGCCAATATACAGATAACACCAAAACATTTAAGTATCCTGTTATGAGATATGAATTTGAATTTAAGGCTAGTGCCACATGCTCCACTCTAAATGTGGTTTATATAGCATGCTGTCAAGCATGCACTTGTTTCTGTAGAGGAAAAACTAACAGGGTGTTAAAGGAGAGGATCAGAGAACACATTCTGGCCATTAGGAACAGAAATTTAAGGAATTCCCTAGCTAGACTCACACAAGAAGAAGGTGATTTACACGTGTATAAGTTTAGGGTTTTAGAATGTTTACATTTCGGTAAACGACTTGGAGATGTGAAGAATATTACTGAACAACATGAAACTGAATGGATAATCAGATTCCAGGCTGACAGGCATCCAGGGTTAAATGTCAATGTCCCTTTAAAGCCGGTTCTTAAAGCTCGTAAATTATTTAAATAGCAGTTAATCATGTGATGCATTTCATTTTATGTAATGCTATATAATGGCTCTAAAAAGTTGTTTTTATTGGTCTGAAGAAGTGCTCAGTTGGGCATGAAAGATTCACCAGATGAATTAAAGTTTTTTATACTTGTTCCTGCTGTCTTGGTTGGTCTTTTTGAAGAATATTGTTTTTGCTGCTAAATTTTTTGGAGATGTACCATGTTGTCAGATGTACAAATGAGAATGGAATCATCTGTATATTGTATTAGGGTGGCCTGTTGTGTAGAGGTATAGAGAGTGTTGGTGAAAATGTTAAAGAGAAGAGGACCAAGGACAGAGCTTTGTGGTACACTGGTGGTGCCTGTGAGGTAAGGAGAGGGTGCAGAATGCCATTTTACTGACTGATACCTATTGGACAGGTAGCTTTTGAACCACAGAAGGGTGTGCTGAAAGAGACACCTAATGAGGATGTTTTAAGTAGACATTTGCTGTGACAAACTGTGTCGAAGGATTTAGACAAGTCTAGAAATAAGGAAGAGACTAGAATGCTGTTATCTCTAGCTTTATTGACAGTATCTATATAGGTTAGAAAGATAGTGCTAGTACTATGGGAAGGACAGAAGCCATGTTGGGTAGGGGATAGGATTTCTTCCTCCAGGAGACAGTCTAGCAATTGCTTTATTCAAGCATTTTGGTGACGAAAGGTAAGATGAAGGTCTAAAGTTATTAATGTCTGTTGAATGTCCCCCTTTGTGCAGAGGAATAATTTGTGACTTTTTCCAGAGCTAGGGAATGTGGGATGCCTGAATTGACCTATATATAAGGACTGAGGCAGCGCAGCCAATACTACTGGCTGCTATTTTTATGTACTCTCATGGAAGGTCATCAGCTGAAGAAGAGCACAGTTTAAGTTTGTTTAAGAGTAGTATGATACAGGATGCGTGCACAGGTTTGAAGGTGAAAGTGGATGTAGTGATATGTGGCTGTTGGGTAGGCTTGGGATTAGATGTTGAGGAATCCTTGGTTAGAGATGCTATATGATTTATAAAATAATAGTTGAACTGTATTGCAGTTTTGAGTGATGATTTACTGAGAGAGGGGTTGAATTTTTGGCTAGAATGTAAGATTTCTTTAATGGATGTCCCAACATTTTTAGGGTTGTGTTTAGTATTATTCTGAAAGTTATTATAGTATCGCTTTTGTCTTCATTTATTTGCTTTGTAGTATGATTGTGACGCATTCTGAAATTTTCAAGATATTGAGGTGTTTTATATTTCTGTCATTCTTTCTGTGTTTTTCTCTATCCTGCATTAGCATTCTACTCTTTTTGGACAGCCAAATTGCATTATTTGTTTTTAGTGTCTTCCTTCTAGGAGGTGCAAGGCTATTTATGATATTTAGAAAAGTTGTATTGAATTCATTTACAGCATCATCTAAGGGGAGGATGTTTAGGAAGCTCCAGGTAATAGATGACAGTGTCATAATGAACATTTCTGGGTTAAACTTGGAAAGGTTTTGTATTGTTTTATAACTATGCTGTTTAACTGGATGTTTGAGATATCTGATTGTATAGACTGGGACATGATCACTGACAGACTCTGACATTGTATCTTTGCTGGTGTATTTGCTAGGGTCTGATACTAAGATCCAGTCTAATAGGGAATTTGATGATTTGCTGTAATGTGTGAGGCTATTAATTAGTTGTGTGAAACCATATAAGTTCATGCTAGATGTAGGGGAGTTAGAGTTTATGTCCAAACAATTGATATTCACATCATCTAGTAGTATATTTTCTTGTGGAAATGTTATGAATATCCAACGGAGGATATCTTCCAGCTGTATTGTCACCAGGAGAGATGTAACAGACAGTAATACATGTTTGTTTATAATTGTTATACCGAGGAAAGTAAGAAGAAGCTCCACTGAACTGAATTTTGGTGTTGGTTTGCTGTAAAGGGAAATGTGGTCGGTGTTGGGAAATATTAAAGCATTACCATCACCTTTCCTCTTCATACTGTCATTATGGATAATTATCAACTAATTCCAAACTTACTGTTTGTGGATAAGGTCCTTGAGAAAGTAGTGTATGTCCGGCTGTACTGTTACTTGAAAGATAACAATACAAATGTCTCTTTCCAGTCTTTGTTTTGGACTTGACATAGTATTAAGACTTTTCTTATACTATATGAGTCTTTAATGATCTCCTTATGGCACAGGACCAGTGCTACTACTTAGTTCTGATATAATCGATGTCTTGTTGACCTTCTTCATGGTGGACCTTGCCATCCTACTTGACCAGTTGAATAGTACAGTTGCACCAGTGGAGCAGTCCTGGACTGGTTTGCCTCCTACCTTGCTGGACACAGAGAATTGTTTCAGGGATTAATAACCCTGCTCCCTCATCCCTGAACTGTTGCATTTCACAGCTTTCTAGTCTCAGTCTGCTCTTTTTCACTGTGAATATAAGTCCACTGGGAGACATTATTTGATGGAGACTGCTACAATATCTTTGCTATGCTAATGGCATTGACATGTAGCTTGATTCCTTCCCCTTCGGTCATAAACAATCTGGCTAGCAACCCAAAATGTATCCATATCCAGTTGGATAACTGGTTAAACCTCGGTGCATCAAAACTGATTGTCATGGTCATACATTACACTTTGAGGGAATCTCATGGAACAGCTCTATTTCCTAATATTGTCTGTAGTGAAGAAAAACTATAGTTCTTCTCAAAGCTACATAATTTGAAAGTAATTTATGATGGTAAACTGAAAAAAAAAAATTTCATGAACAATGGGAGTACGACTCCCTCTTTGCATCTCAGAAATATTAGGAATATCACACTTGTTAAGAATCTGATTTCACGGGTAGGTCTCCACCCAGTGGTGTATGACCTGGTGTCCTCCACTTTGCACTCCTGCAGCACTATTTACCTGGGACATTCAGATTTAGAATTGGAGTAATTTCAGTTTATACAAAATTTCCCAGCCCAGATATTAACTTGGATATGTACATGTCAGTATATTAGACAGGTACTGTTTGGCTGCCCTAGCTTCCTATCAGGCAGTGTATCATCTATAAGGAAGTGATCCTGGTATATATGGCCCTGCACTTGCACTGCCTGCCCTGTATTCCCATCCATCCTTCAGGATCTGTTAACATAATATCAGCCTGCCTGCACCCTGTGTTCAGCCTACCAGGTACTGCTAGTAGTTCTGATGATCTGGGTGGAGTCTACTGGTGTCTGTCCCTTTTGTCTACCAAGAACCATGTCGGTGGCACTTACTACATGGGTGACTAACAGGGTTCCCAGTGTTGGGTTGTTTTGTGTACTCACTGAAAACATACTTCTTTGAATTTGTTTACAAGTAATTCTTTTATTCCATTAAGTCAAAGTTTATTATGTAAAACCTTAACTTTGTATTATATTGTTTTATTTTATATTTCTATCGTCCTGTTTTATTATTGGGACTGAATCTGTCCATAAAGACTTAAAAAGGAAAAAGTCATGGACATTCAGAAGCCATTTAATTGAAACACTTGATGTCCTTAAGGGGTCATCTGCATATAGCCAATGAGTCTCTATTACAGGAGATTTAAGGTATCACACAGTGAAAACTCTAGCTTGGCTAGGTTTTTCTTGTAGCTTTTACTAATTGGTTTGTCTGTGTGCCCTTTTTACTTTTTGGTTTAGTTATTTTAATAATATCACAATACACCACTATGGTAAGGTAGAGCTAACTCATCTTTTACCTGTGGTGGTAGGGGGTGGGGGGAATGCTTTGTCACAAGTACTACCAAACAACAGAACTACATTCCTGCCACCTTCCCCCACTATGGATAAACGTATGAATAGTCTACGTCCTTGCAAAGGAGTATTGCTATTATACAACTGGCACATTCAGAAAGTTGACTGCGAGGTGCAAGCCTGATTACATATCACAGTAACCATTTCCATTTCAGAGACAGCCCTAACATGGTGCTGTACCACTATGTGGTGCAGCATTGTGGTTGTCTGTCTCTGTGGATTACCACAAATGATAATGAGGCATTACACAGAAGTAGCCTATACTTATTAACTATGTACTCTCTCACCCTCTCCGCAGAAATGCCTGCAGTAAGTCGTTTCTGCAGACGAGCGATTGGGAAAATCACTCAGCATTATATGTTACCTCAGCTGTTTGCATTAATGAGCACAGCCAAATTCTGTGTTCACCCGATCGTGTAAGAGGTAAGTGCTGAGGAGTTTAGCTGGACTGGTAATGGTGGGATTGTGCATGTGAATATGTGTATGGTTTCTCTCTTTTTTAATTTCTCCAAATCTTTTGAGTCTCTAATACCCTGACGGGAATGGACCCCATTCTTAAGTCAAAGTAGGATTAAAGTTCATGAAATTAGTTTTGTTTCAATCTTTGATGTCAGCCAGAAGTGCTCTTCGCAGCACTCGCAACGTGCCCAGTGATTACTCCCTTCTGCATTTCATACGGTGTTACATGTATTGGTAACATATCAAAATATGAATGTAGATGCTTTTTTTTTATAAGATTGATTGCTCTTACTACTTTTGGAACTGTCTGGGTATCTTTCTTCCACATTACTTTCGTTTCTGCCTGTAAATCCTGATATTTTATGACTTTGTGTCTCTCTGTATACAAGACACTGTAGTCGCTGGGTGTAGCAATTTCAATAATCAATGCTACTTTTGTCTTCTTTTCATGGACCACTAGATCTGGTTTTCTCACATCTGTCTTTTGAACTGTTGGTAATGGGTGATCTCGTGTGATCTAGACTTCATCATTTTCTATGATGCCTTGTGGCTCATGTTTTTCAACCACTTCAATACCATAATGTTTACACAATCCCCATTGCAACAGTCTTGCCACATTATTATGCCTTTTAGTATACAGTCCTTCTGCCAGTAGTATGTCATAACCAGCAATGAGGTGTGCAACTGTTTCCAATTCTGTTTTACAAAACCTACATTTGTCTGTTTCTCACGCATGTTCAATGGACTTTGTAAGCCGATGTGTACATAGTCCACTATCTTTGGCCACAAGTATTAACCTTTCAACTTTTGAGTTGAATTTGCCTCTCCTTAACCATTCCTGCATTTGATCCTGATCAACATGAAGTTCTTCCAGAAGTTTTCTATACATACAACTATATTTATGCATCTCATCCATCACCTTATTGTCTTTCCTTGGTTTTTTGGCACATTCAGTTGTTGTCTGCTTTTTATCTACTTCTGGTTTGATTTCCATTCCTGCTTGATGCCAATATGCTTCTGCTACACTAAGCAGGGAAGTCATCTTAGATTTATTCTGCTCATGTCTCAAAACTTTCACTATGTTTGGGTCTTGTGAGGTCAGCAGATATGTGTGCAGTCTCACGACTGCAGATCTATACATGTAATCAATTTCAAGGAGGCCCATCCCTCCTTCAGAACAGGGAATATATAATCTTGGTATACACTGATTTTTATAAATAATTTGGTGAGCATGAAGCATTCTACTTGTTTTTCCTGTCTAGTTTATCAAACATATTTTGAGGCCAGTTAATCACTCCAAAACTGTAAGTTAGGACAAGAAGAGCAAATTGGTTTATAGCTTGAATTTTGTTCCTAGATGTCAACGCTGTTTTCAGTATTAATTTAAGTCTTCTAAAATATTCCTTACTAAGTTTTATTTGAATTTGTTCATGTTTTATTGCCGATTCTTCATCGATTCCCAAATATTTATACTCTCCCTCTTGTTTAAGTTCTTTTATATTGCATTTTTGTCCCAACCTGATGTTTTCTTGGTGCTGCAGTTTTCCTGCTTTAAAGGTTGCTTTTTCATAGGTTCATAGGTTCATAGGTTTATACTAGGCTATCTGCCCTAAGGCATTTATAAGCCTAGCCCAAATTTTTGTAGCTTACGCCACCCCTTATATGAAAAAATACTGTGCCCATTAGTTTGTTGTGCCTCTGTCCAGCAGTGACACAGAGATGATTCCCAGGATAAACCTACGATCTCCCATCCACAGGTCAAGATTTCTCTTGAACAGAGCCAGCGAGGTGCTCTGCCTCACATGGACCGGGATTTTATTCCACAGCATAGGGAGTCTCTGAGTGATAAATCTATCCCTCCAGCACGTCCTATTTATATCCATGCTAAGGTTTAAGTCGCTTGCTCTAGTGGTTTTGGTGGATTTGGATTTTTTGAGGTGGAGCATGTCCATTCCTCATTTATCAAGACCAAATGACATTCTTATATCATCTAAAAAGGTTTTGACTACTTGCAGTTGTGCTTTCAGTCACTCATCTGATGAGCTATACAATTTTAAATCATCAACAAAGAGAAGATGGTGAGGTCTTTACACTTTGTTGTTTTCTAGGAAATAAATAATAGTCATGGCCTAATTTGTTAAGTAAACAGTTTAATGGGTTAGGACAAGACAGAATAGCAGCAGTGACAGGGAGTCATCCTGGAATATCCCCCCTTTGAATTTTTATCCCTGGAATAATAATTTGTCCTTTCTCATGTCTTAATTGCAAAGTGGTCTGCCACTGTTTCATGGTCACTGTAATGTAGTCGATCAGTGTAAGGTGTAGCTTATAAATTTTTAAGCATTCTTTTATCCATGAATGTGGGATACTATGAAATGCTTTTTTGTAATCGATCCATGCCATACTTAGATTCTTCCCCTTTTTACAGTTCTTCATTATGGCTTTATTTAGCAACAGATGATCCTTTGTTCCATATAACTTTCTTTTATTACCCTTTTGTTCTGTTGCCGTGATTGAATTTTCTTCTAAATGACTATAAACTCTGTTGGCATCAATTCCGGCATATACTTTATACGTTGTCGGAAGGCAAGTCATTGGTTTATAATTTTTAGGATAACTTGCAGGTTCACTCTTAAGTAGGAGCATTATTTTTCCTGTTGTTAACCAGGTTGGTGTCTGCTCAGGGTGCACGTACAAATAGTTCTTACTCATAATTAAATCTTTGTGCAAAGATGTTAATACTTTTAGCCAGAAGTTAGGTACTGCATCTGGGCCTGGGGTTTTCCAGTTGGAGGCTTTTCTTAATTTTACCTCAATCTCTCTGGCCGTTACCTCATCCCGTTTCATATCCTGTACCTCTGAACTTATTATTTCTTTTACTTCTTCTATCCATTTAGTGTCTTTGTTATGTTCCACAGGATCTTCATAGATATTTCTCCAAAATGTATCTATTTCTTCTTTTTTGGGTGGTCTTTCAAATCCTTTTGCCTTGTTTCCCAATTGCCTATAGAACTTTTTCGAGTCATCAAAAATTACTTGTTTTGTACTTTTCCTTTATATTTATGTGTGTATCTTCTAAGTTTTTTCTGCCTGTGCTGAGATTTTTAGTTTATTATTTGCAATAGTGCAAGATAGATCCATGAACCGTTCTAATACTGCACATTGCTTTTATCACGTCTATCTTTCTGAGTATTTTTGTTGATCTGTTCCATCTTCTATACTCTTTTAACAGTGACACTTCTTGTCTTAATTGCTTTATAGTTTTCTCTTTTCGATACTTCCATGATGGTATTTGATTTCTCCCCCTCCTTTCCCTCACCACCCTGTGCTCTTGTGGTAGAAATTTATCAGTTATTAATTTAGCTGCACAGTAATGTATCCTGCTTACTTCTGTTATATCACATGGATCTCTATGGACAATCCTTAATTACTGTGTTCATTTGTTTTATCAAACTTCTGACTTTTTGGGTTTTATTAACCTTCTCCAGTCTATTTCTTCCATTGATCTTAATATGTCTATCTCTGTTAAATCAAGCAACTCTTGCATTAGCTCATTTTCTTCTAAACTGAGGGCACTTTTTATCATTTCATGCAGGCATTCTATAGAAAGTTCTATAGCATCTTCCTGTGACACATTCTCTTCAATTTCATCCTGTGTCATCCATTGCTCTGTCGTATGGGAACACAGTGGCCTGTCACTTCTCAACATTGACTGCGTCAGAGCTGCCACAGTTTCCTGTTCCTTCTTTTGCTGTCCAGTTTCAAATGAATGTTTATAATGGTTTCCTGTGGAAGGCTGCAAAATATCTTCATATGGCAACTGCCCAGTTGTTTCCCTTTCCACCGTTTTTTCCTTAATTTGATGTTGCTCTATCCTGCTGTGGTGCTTTCTGAGTTTCTGAGTGAGATTTTCTACACTGAATCCTTCACTTTGCAGGCACTCCATAACCTCAGTTTCTATTTCTTTAACTTCTCCATTACTGGTCTCCTTTTCTACTTTTCCTATTTGTCTTCTTATTTTTTGTATTGTAAAGTTTACCATGTCTGGATTCCTTTGCCTGTATTTCTCTACAAATATCTTTGGTGCTGCTCTTTTGTATTGATTAATTTTGTTTCTCTTTTGCATAGATATTACACCATATTAAATATCTTTTTCTTTCCTATGTCCATATTTCATCTTCAGATGTCCCCTGATCTTCCTGTTTCTACTTACTTTGGGGACTCGTTCCATCATGCTGTGATGTAACCTGTGTTAGACCTACTACCATACCTCTCAACCTGGACTCATCAAAAATTTGGACAAAGGCCCATGAAAAATAGGTACAAATCTGTATGTTGATTAACATAAAATTTGCATGCATAATTATATAACTACTCCCGCTCCAGTGGAATTGTGGGATACCAACTTTCAAATGCAAACAAAAGAACAGACAACCAAAATATGGCCCCAGAGCCCAGAGCCTGTAGTAAATGGTAATCATTTTTTTAATGTGTAGCAATGATGTTCACTGGGAAGGGAGAAGATGATGAACCTTAGAATTTTGTTTTTGGTGACTTGCAGTATGTGGGTTTTGTGGTAAAAGTAGGGCATTTAATGGTAAGCAATATTCTAATCTTAGCAAAATAATATTTTAGTTTGCTAGGATTTCCAAAAGTCATTTTCCATGGCCTATTGATCAGTGGCATAGCTAGAGTTTTTGCCCTCTGGGGCTGTCTTTATTTGACGCCCTTCCCCCCTTACAACAGAATGGACGAATGGGGTCCCCCATACACAGCCCTCTCCACTTCAGCCATTCTAATGTCCCATTACTTGGCTATTTCAACCCATTTACCATAAACACTAATGTGCATACTGCTTTACTTCTACAATGATATTTGGATTTCATTTAAAACTTTTATTTTACATTTTATAACACAAACACTAAGACATATGCTAAACAAAGTAATACAGTCTCACAATGAAAATAGATTTGCCATTAAAACTTCTTTGCCCTTGAAACTCACATTCATTGAGACCCACATTCAAAGAAAATGTATCTGTCCAGTGGCAGATAAAAATTACCTTTGGGCCGTCTTCAAATCATAGGCCCCTTGCACACAGAACATACATGTGTTCTTTGATACACCTTCCTTATTTAAAGCACACTTGTTAGAGAGCATGCTAAATTTATTATTTTGAACATTTTTCCAGTAAGCAATGAAACAAAAATGCATGAACCAATAATGACAAAACTGCCCAGTTCAGAACATTTCCATCATAAGAGTCTACTCAAACTTCTACAGCCCACCAGAATCAGTAAATATGCACAATCTTTGCAGAAGTAAAAGTCAACTAAATAATTCCACATTAAAGAGATCTGTAACTAATGAAGAGATTGTTTGCACTAGCAAACAACTTTATATTTCATTGTTTCATCTACACATAAAGTCTCTGTTGCCCCTTGAGAAATGAATTGCCTATGTTACATTAAAAAAATGATAAACTAATATTGCAATAAGGAATGAATGGCAAACTGACAGGTTCATAGTTACTAAGCATCTCCACCAAAGAGGGCATTCTCGGGACTGCAGCATCCATGATCCATCCCCTTCAAAAGTACAACAAACTACAGTAATCCATCTAAATCCTGTGGGAGTAAAACCCACAGCTTTCTGCATCAAATGCAAGTATTCTACCTGTTGTGCTACTAATACAAAGAGACTTTGTATAAGCAGCACTAAACATCTCTCCCCCTGAAGAACTATGCAGCACAAGAAATCTGGAAAAGAAACAAAATTTATTGGGGGTGGGGGAGAAAAGGCCCAAAAGCAGGGACACATTTTAAACATTGCTTGCATAATATTAGAAAGAGTTGCTAAAATAAAATGTTTTGTGTTACCATGTGTTTTCTGAAAGATAGGAAGATTGAAACTTAAGTGGCTATCATTATTTAATAAATTCAGTTATCACTGATTTGTCAGAAACCACAAATCTTAAGAGGAACAGGAGGAACAGACCAAAAGTATGAGCCAAACATTCCAGACATTTGGGCAGAGGATTTAGAGTCTTGCTCCATGTACCCAAGGTAGAGGGTTTGAGTCTGAGTAGCTCTAACAACCAGTTATATCTAACTGGGGCATTTACACACACACACACACACACACACACCCATTAGCAAAGACAGAAGTTCAGCCAAAATGCTGGAAAAGAAAAAAGTTAAATACAGCCCCATTTGTTAAATATGCCATTATGGAAAATAGCTGTTCCACTTACAGAAAAGTTAATGCAGCCGTTCCACAGTACTATGCCTGGACAAATACCTTTGTTTGCTTCTTGTACTATATTGTATTCCTTTCCTTCCTGCAGTTTGTTCAAAGGTAAGCATTAAACTTAAAGCGTGAAAGTTGTTAAAAACAGAAGCATTAAAAACAGAAGCTCAGGCTTGTTAATTCCGAGTATGCACTACAGCTACACACACCTTAGCAAAAACAGAAGTTCAGGCTTGGTAATTCCGAGTATGCACTACAGCTACACACACAGAAGCGCTGAAAAGCAAAATGCTGGAAAAGAAAAAAAGTTAAATACAACCCCATTTGTTAAAGATGCAGTTAGGGAAAGTAGCTGTTCCAAAAGGTTAATGCAGCTGTTCCACAGTGCAATGCCTGCACAAATACCTTTGTTCGCCTGCTTACAAAAAGAGCTCTCATACTATATTGTATTCCTTTCCTTCCTGCAGTTTGTTCAAAGTTAAGCCATTAAACTTAAGCGCAAGAGTTGTAAAAGCTGCTGCTGGCTTAACAATATATGTTCTGAGTACCTTATTTGTTCGCCTGTTTACAAAAAGAACTCTCGTAGATGCAGCTTTGTTCAAAGGTAAGCCGTTTAAACCTAAAGAGCGCCAGAGTTGTAAAGCTGCTGCTGGTTTAACAATATACATTCTGATTGCAAGTTTGCACTACCTTGGCCATAAACAAATGCAATTTAAGTTTGTACACTACACACACAGAAAGGCAAAATGCAGCTGTTATAGAAAAGAAAAAAGTAAAATACAGCACTATGCCTGCCATTTAGTTCCACTATGCAGTTAGGGAAAGTAACTGTTCCACTTACAGAAAAGCTAATGCAGCCATTCCAAAGTACTATGCCTTCACGAACGAGGTTGCCACTCCTCAGGAATAAGATATCAATTCACATCAAACAGACCCCCTCTATGACACTGTTTAACTGTAGCCTGGATGGGAAACCATAAATTCCTTGCCATGGATTTAACCTAAGACCCTCCTAGATATGGGCAGCCATTGCTAACTATGATTTTGAGTTTAGGCTAGATCATGTATATTGGGTATATTGGGTTTCTCTAGTATTATATTGGGTGTACACAGCTAGGGTTATATAAACCTTTGGGTCAGTAGCCTAGTAACCACCTATGAACCTGTCAAGTAACAAGAGTATTCTGCTTTCAGTCATCTACATTTTAGACATGATAATCTTACTTGAGTTGGCACACAAACTGCAATGCATTTTTTTTCAGGATAGCTGTTGCCATGTCCCTGAGAATTTGGTGGGGTGAGGTACTTACGAGTAAGCAAGCTCAGCAGCAAGTGGCCAAGAGTAATTATATGTAAACATTAATTTGCCATTACATAGTTGTAGTTCTTCCTAGATATACAAACAGAAGGCAAACAAGGCACTCCCAACTCAAAATCGGACAATGTAAGTATAGTTCAGGCAGGGAGCAATCAACAAAAAGTGTGAAGAATAACTAGACATTGTACACTATGCTGCTTTCACAGTGGGCTCAAATCAACAGAGTGGCATTGGAAACAGCACCAGTACCCATGTGGGTTGAAATTCATTTACAGTATCAGTGCATGTATGACAATAACAGATAAGAAAGTCATCCCACTCCACAAAGGAGAATCCACTTTGGATCCCAGGAACTACCATCCCATCAGTCTGACGAGCCTGATCTGCAAGGCCATGGAACGGATTATCATGGAACTTATAAACAAACACATTGGCAACCTTTAAACACTAGACCCCACCAAGTTTGAGTTTGTGAAGGGCCGATCTTGCCTCCTGAACCTGATCGACTTCTTCGAATCAGTCTCCAGAGCCGTGGGTGAGGGTAAGGTGGTTCACACAGCCTACTTGGACCTCGACAAGGCTTAAGACACTATCACCCACTCTGGAATCATAGATAAACTTACAAAGCTGGGCATTAATCTCTACATCACTCGATGGGTTGCAAACTGACTTACTGACAGAACACACACTGGAAAAGCAGCTGACTCGAAATCCAGCTCCAGACAAGTGACAAGTGTTGTACCACAGGGTTCTGTCCTGGGACCACTCTTGTTTTGCATCTACTTCTCTGAAGTACAGGCCAACACTAAGGGACTCTGGCTTACAAAGTTCACAGATGACTGCAACCTGGAAGCCATTATTGAATCCCCAAATTATATGGATATACTACAAAAGGGCCTTACGGAAACAGATGCCTGGTGCCACAGCCATGGGCTCAAGCTAAATGCCAAAAAATGTATAGTTGTCCCCTTTGGGAAAAACCACGAACCTGTGAACTACCACATAGGTGGCAGTACACTAAACACCAAAAGTGTGATAAGAGACCTAGGAACACAGGTGGACAGTGGTCTCACCTTTGATAACCACATAGCCACAGCAGTTAGAAAATCCTTTTACGTGGCACACCTCATCACTAAGGGCTTTTCATCTAGATAAAAGGAGGTCATTGTCCCTCTATACTCATCCCTTATTAGACCAATTATAGAATACAATGCCCTGTTTGGTATGTACCTCACACGACATCTGCAACAACTAGAAAGGCTGCAGAAATACCTCACAAAAAGAATCACAGGCCTAAACCAGATGCCTTATGCTGACCATCTAAAGAAACTCCAGCTATACTCTGTCACATATCGCCTACTCATAGGCAATCTTTGCCTAACATACAAGGCCATGTCAAATCCAGAGTTGTTGGACATGCTAATCCCAATCCCTCTGAGCAACATACTCCAGGGATCTTAACCTTATCATCATAATGAATAGAACATATTGGAGGAATAGGTTCCTGACCCAGAGACTCCCCATACTCTGGAATAGGCTGCCCATACATGTCTTCAAGAGGAACCTTGACGATTGGATGGGGGATAGGAAATTCACCCTGGGGATCACATCAGTAGCCCTGCTAGACAGGCGTCCAGGAAAGTAAATATTTGTGGGAAGCAATAGCCATGGAATTGTTATGGCTAGGCTTGTATAGGCCCTAGGCCTGATAGCCTAGTACCTACCTATGAACCAAAGGCATACCTCTCAACCTTATAGTTAAGACAGAAAAGCCTTGATAGAAACATTTAAATGGCTAAAGTAGTTGCCAAACTCCAAGATAAAAGAGTAGAGGACAGTAACTTTACTAAAAAGTGTTACACAACAGCATTACGGTACAAGTAGAAGACAGAGTCCATATGACTCAAAGATGACTAGTTACTCCACAGGAAATACCCTCTACCACTTATCCCCCTACTGTTAGTAATCAGGTCCTCACTGCCCTCTCCAGAGCTAAACACACTACAGCAATGGGCCCTGATAACATCCAGGGATGCCTCCTAAATAGTTTGATACATGACATGTCAGGCCAACTAGAACCTCTATTCAGCCACGGTCTCCAGACAGGCTTCATCCTTAGGGAATGCAGGACTGCAATGGTCATCCCTCTACATAAAGGTGGACCATCAAAAGACCCATAAGCTGGACTAGCCATATGCAAGGCCATGGAAAGAGTTATCATGGATCTAATAAATACACTGGAAATCTTCAAACACTGGACCCATCCCAGTTTCATTTCATCAAGAGTAGGTCACACCTACTAAACCCAGTGGACTACTGTGAGAATGCCACTTGAACCATGGATGACTGGCAAAAAAGTTCATACGGCCTACCTCAACCTGGTAAAGGCATTCAACACACTGCCTCACTTAGGTATTATAGACAAGCTCAAAAATGTAGACATAAATCGCTATGTAACCCAATGGATAGTCAAATGGCTCATGGATAGGACTCATGGAATTAGGCTGGGGGAATTCAACTAGGCCTGTTACTAGTGGTGTTCCACAAGACTCAGCACTTGGACCTCTCTGGTTTGGAATACACTTTTCTGACATCATAGCAAATATAGAGGATCTTTGTGTGACCCAGGGGTCACATCTGTGTCACTGCTAGACAGGGGCACAGTAAACTAATTCTATTATATAAGGGGACCTTCATTGTGTCATTACTAGACAGAGGCACAGTATTCTAATTTTATTCTGTACATTTTTGTACCATTTCATGGGGTGGCAAAAGCCACATCACTATGGCTAGGCTTACAAATGCCCCAGGGCAAATAGCCTAGTACTATACTATGAAACTATGAAACTAAGATGACTGGAGGTTGGGTGCAATGACTGATTCCTCTAAAGATGTAAATATCCTTGAGGAGGGTCTGAGAGACAAATAACTGGTGCCAGAAATATAGCCTAATACTCCATTCCAAAAAATGCATATGCATACCTTTATGGAAGTTGACCACCCCTGCAAATTACAACACTGATAATACTATCCTAAAAGTAAACCCAGTGGTAAGGGACTTGAGAACTCAGGTTGACAGTAACCTGAACTTTGATCACCATGTGTCCACGGTGGTGAGAAGATCCTTCTATGTGTGCCAAGTTATAACCTACGGCTTGGCATCCAGATCTAAGCAGATCATAATCCCACTATACTTAGCCCTCATTAGACCAGTAATCAAGTACACTGTACACTTCAGCATGTACCTAACCAGGCATTTCTAACAACTATAGTGGCCACAGAGAATCCTCTTTAAAAGGAATACAGGATGTAAAAAACATGTCTTATCTGGAAAACCCCAACCTCTTGTCCCTGTACTCAGTCTCCTACAGACTACCACAGGCCAATAAAACCTAGACTAAAAGACCTTCTCAAATCCAGCCTTAATGGATATGCTGCACATTCACAAAACAAACAGCACAATAATTACCCAGTCTGAGGATCTAAACATTGTCTGTGACGTAAGCAAAACATGTTGGAGGAACAGGTTTGTGTTTTTACCCTTTTTCTGGAAAAAGATTCTCCATTTATGTGAAACAGAGCTCCTCTTTAAGCTTATTCCAATAACATTTTGACCAGTGGATGGGAAAGCATAAATTCACCCCTGCTTGTCACCTGTGGCTTTTATGGATGGCAGCAGCTTATAGTCTAAGACACAGGCATACACCAAAGTTTTTCTAGTCCTTGGGCACAGACAACTATGAAAACTGGGGCATGAATGGCTAGACTTAAAAGGCTCTAGGGCCATTAGACTGGTAACCTCCAATTATGATTTATTCTGTTGAGTTGCAAATGCATGAAATTGCTTTCCTTACAAATTTGTGTAACAAGAACAAGGTGGAGTCCAGAAAAACATACAGTAAGCTAAATCAGCTATAGTGAAATGTAGGAAACATCGATACTGGTTAGCAATGAGCTTCTCTTTAAATAAACTATACTTTACTGGGTATGACACTGCTGTACACAATGTATTTTAGATAGCATATATCATGGACAGAAGTAGGTTAAAAAATAAAAAAAGACAACTGGGTACACAAGTCCCAGTATAAACAAGTGCCTGATCCACGTATGCACACAGTGAAAAACTGTCAGTGTAGAGTCTTCAAGACACAAACATTCCAACAATGAGGCTAGGCCACGTTCATGGGAGGATGCACCTACCACATTTTAGACGGAAGTAGTAGTCCACAATAAACATTCCAACAATGAGGCTAGGCCACGTTCAGGGGAGGATGCACCTACCACATTTTAGATGGAAGTAGTAGTCCACAATAAACGAGAGGCTGGAAAAGAGCCATAAAGATGATAGAGTGGAGGACTGAGGATAAGGAAGACATTGTGTATTGTTACTATTATGCAAGAAGCTCAGAATTTCCAGATAGAACACATTCAAAATGATTAAGACAGAAATTGGTGGAAAGAAAAATACTTGCATAAGAAAAACTATCAAAACCATCACATGTATTTTTGTATTTATTCATACAACAGATCAGTGAAAACTATTATATAGACAAAAATGTTGGGCCATTTGGAAGAATAAGTAACCAAGGAAGTGCAAAACATGTAAAGAACAAAGCCTAGAGATTTTCAAAAGGCATGAAAAATAAACATTGACATGGGAAAGAAAAAGAGACCTCATTTCTTGCAATGTTTGTGCAGAGGAGAAAGCCAAAATAGTCAATACCAGAAAGCATCTCCAAATATATTTGAAGAGAAATACAGGCAAAGTATCCAGATATGGAAACTTTCACAACCCAAAAAATAAGATCACAAAGGGGGATGTAAAACAGAAGATTAGTAAAGTAAAGGTTAAGTTTACAGAAGCTGAAGTTGTGAAATATTTCTAAAGTGAAGGATTTACCATAGGAAGTCAAACACACAAAGTAATGAAAATAGAAGGGAAGACATATGGACATGAGAAAGTATCCCTGGGATTCAAGAAGCTCGGCGCAAGGACGGTTTTAGCCTTGTGCTGAGCATTCTCACTACAGATGGCACAGCAGCTCCATATGAATATGTATGAGGGTGCACCGCCACAACCTCGACGTGCACAGCAAAAGTGTGCGAGTGCAGGGGGAGTGTACAAGTGCTCTACGGAGGCGTAAACATGCCCCGACACTTGCAAAACCTACTATGCCTACTAGTAGAGCCCGCCCCTAATAGTAAGTCAGTAATTCAGTGTCCGTGGATACCGAAATGTATGCTAAGCATACAAGAGTGTCCACAAACAGTGAAATAAAATCATAGCAAACACACAAGCACGTAGTGGAATGTTGAGCCCAGTCCCTAGAACTTGAACAATTAGCTTCCCTGTCCCTATTATACATTCAAATTGCTGCAATATCGAAGGTGTAAGCAAAGTGCAGTGTGTCTGCATGTCGCTGCCCTCTGAGCGTAGCTTACACATCATATTCATTCAGATAGAGAAAAACATGCAAAATCAACGTGTCAATAGTGTAGTGTTTAGAGCATCCGCCTAACAAACAGGCATTCGCGGTTCGAGCCCAACAAT